>NC_052148.1:230052302-230334613 GCF_902713615.1 Scyliorhinus canicula
GTGACTTGCAGCATCCTGTCGTGTTTAGATGAATAAATGGTCACACCAAGTTAAATATAAAGAGAAATAGAATGAAGAAGCAACATTAGGATGAGGAGATGTTGTGAACAGGAATCAAAAATGTAAATCTTTAAATTTTTTTGTTATGTAGAATTTCTGTTGAGCAAATATATTTCTGAAATTTGAACAGCTTCACTACTGTAAGACTATCTGTTTTAGTGAGTCACAGTGAATTTGCTTAAGGTTCTTGATGTTTAACATGAGCAATTTGCAGTACGTGAAAGTTTGATTCAAAAATACAATTTTTGTGAGCCTTTTAGGTGTGCAAACAATGCTTGTTTAAGTTTATCAGATTTGCATATGACTGTCCAAAATAATTATGCCCTCTTATTGTCCTACCTCAGAGGGAGGGGGGATGGTATAGTAATTGGAGGAGTTTATTTCTTCTGGTAATTTGTTAATGTTTGCTTTGTTATGACTATAAAGTCGCTCCAAAAATAAACAGTTGGCAACATTTCATTCTGTGAGCTTTATGTCTTGATTTTTTTTTCTTGCATTTAAGAATTAATCCATATTGTAAATCAACCCATGCAACTCTGTTGCTGTTGGTGTTAAGCTGATACAAGATATTCTTAAAACTGACCACCAAGCGATTCACAAGAAAAGATAGCCTTCCAATAAACCTGTGAATAAATTATATTCCCTGCAAGGTGTACCGTGATTGTGAAGATTGAGTGTATATAAAGCATATTCAGAAGTGTTGAAAAATGGTTAACTGTACAAGGGAGACATCAGGCTGACAGATCTCTAGATTCTGATAAGCCTTCCGTTATGAGAGAAGTAGAACTTCTGATTACCTGTCCTGCTGCAGCAGTCTATTTACAAAGGCAGGAAATTATAGAATAAGTAAGGTGCAAGTAGGTTGCAGTCAGGCTAGAAGAATAGGACAGTTCTTCTGCCAACTCCCAGAGCCAGTGCCCAGTTGTAGCTCCTCTATTATAAACCCAGAGTTTTCACTTTGGAGAAATAGTTCCCATGATGATTCTTCCAACCGTCATTATTTTGAAAATATGATGCTCCCCAGCGAATGCAACTTATATAAACTCTAGAACAATTCCTAAATATTGGAGGGTAGCTAACACAATGCCACTACTTAAAAAGGGAGGTAGAGAGAAACCAGGGAATTCTAGACCAGTGAGCCTGATGTCAGTAGTGGGGAAAATTCTAGAATCCATTATCAAGGATTTTATAACAGAGCACTTGGAAAACAGTGGCATGGATTAATGAAAGGGAAATCATGCTTGACAAATCTTCCGGAATTTTTAGAGGATATAACTAGTAGAGTTGAAGGGGAGCCAGTGGAAGTGGTTTATTTGGACTTTCAGAAGGCTGTCGACAAAGTCCCACTTAAAAGATTAATGTGTAAAATTAAAGCATAGTGTATTGCAAAACAATGTTTAGCGTGTTCTACCATGGACCATGCACAAGTGGTGCACGCAGTTGAGATAAATACTGAAGAACAGTTTTTCATCGATCTCATTGTGGCAAGGAACCAGGATAGTACGAAAAACAAAGATAAAAACAAAAGCTTAAGAAAGAATGGACATAATAAGAATGCTCCGAAATACGTTCGTATTAAATTCGATGGTAATGTTGAATGATGCTTTGATATGTTGGACTTTGACCCTAAAGCGACAGCCAACCTCGTGAGTCGATCTGCTTTGTAAAAGCTAAACGTGCAGGGGGACTTTGCTGATTGGCCAGGGCTGATGATAGACTTAAGAACAAGAACAATGGAGACCTTCGATGTTTGCGAACTAGTGCTCTCTGTGGCAGACATGAAGCACACAATACCCCTTTTCACATTGTAGTCATGGATGTTGACTCAGTACTTGGAATAAAATCATGCAAATCCCAAAATCTAGTCGAGCGGCTATGCATCCTAGAAGATGACTGGTTACCTCAGCACAGTGGATCACAGCAAGGCATTACGGTGTATGAGGTTTCAGAAGAAATCCTAGTGGAGGACGACAAATCAGACTAGGGGAAGGAACTTCCGGTGAGCATTCCGCAATTCTGGTTAACAGTCTTGAAGAACGTGCACAGGCTCAATGGCATGATAAGAGATCATGACGAACCCGTATTAAAAGATTCTGCCGAGATGTGAGTGAGAGAGCGTGGAAAGCCATGCAGCTTCACTCGAGGTTACAATTGGGCCTAATGAGTATTTCACAAATGAGGTGAGAGGTGATCATTAAAGTGTATCAGTTGGACCCAGCCGCCTAAATCATTCTTTAAATCATCGACTGCACTGGCTGCACGATCAACAGGAGGGAAGGCAGAAACGTGATGATGGAATATCTGAACAAAACCAAAGCATAAAGGTCAGAGCACTCCAAGAACAGCACCAAATGAATTGTTCTTGAATATCTTCAGTCCCACTGAAGTTCCACAGGGTGGAATTTTAAGCCAAGCTTTGGCAGCCAAACTCGGCAGGCTGATTTTGAACCTGCCGCTCTATTTCATGAACAAATAATTCCATATGCGATGTTATATTTTTCAGGTGAAAAGACTGATGATGATGCTAAATCCGAGGCTGATTACTAATAATATCTGCTCAAAGTTGTTGATGATGATGCAGAAAGTGATGGCATGGAAGGGGAGACAGATGACGAACACTATGAGATACTTGCACATCTCTTCTCCAGCAGCACAGTTGAGGGTCCAGCAAAACGGCTCTGGTGATCTGCAAGCAGTGACAAGATAATCACGGAGGATGCCCAGACCTAGCTGGATTCTGTGGAGAGCAGGAGTTTGGAGATGGCGCATGTGGAAATTGAAGCTGCTGATACAACCAAAGATCAGCCGTTGATTGAGCCAGACACCCAAGAAGTTGTCCCAATATTGGAAAAACTGGCCTCGGAGGTATGTGCTGACTTGTTACAAGTCTTTGAAATGGCTCCAGTAATTTGCTCCCAAGCAGTCGACGATACTGATGATGGATGGGAGGACATAGATGATGATTGACAGTGACGTGGAGATTACATAGTAGGCAACTCTAACACTGAGTCTGAGAACGACTATCTCATTCTGCAGCTCCATAGACCAATCACACGTTTGTGAGTTGATCAAGAAGACCCAGTGCCTGGATCAGCTCAGCCAGAGAGCATTATCATCTCCAGTGATGAAGAGCAAGTCACAGATTCTCCAGCAAGCCAAGAAGGGGTGAAACCACCAACCCAAATTCCAACCTTCACACAGACAGACACCAAAAACTGAGGTAATCCAGCTTGTCGATGAGGTTGCAGAAGTGGGTGTGGTTACACCACCCGGAGATGATGAGATGCATGAAGCTCTGCAAACATTCGACACATGACAACCAGTGCCACGCCAGAGGCTGCTACAAAAAAAAACAAAACTAAGAGACACACAAAAAGCCATCACCGTGTCCTCAAAGTTAAGAGAAAAAAGAGAAGCCTGGAAGAGCTAGCTCATCCCACCAACAAACCAGCAGTGAAAACAGTCGCAAGTAGGAACCAGCAGCATACAGGGAAGCGACAGAGAAAGCGACTGGTAACACAAGTATGGCAGTCATGGACATAGGCCTTTCAAAGGCACAGAGTGAAGAGCAAGAGAAACAAGGCCCCAGCAAGTAAACCAGTCGCGGAAGAGGCCGGCGACAACTCCAAAGATTCCAGAGGTGATCCCATGATATCTGTGCAAAGGAAACTGACACTTGTCGGGCACAGCATGTTTATGGACACCTTAATAAAACTTGTTCACTTTACTAGCCATATTTGATGAATGTTTAAAGTTTAATGTATCTTAATGTTTTGTGAAGAAGGGGGCTGTGGTGATATGCCTATTGGGTATATCATAGATGGATTGTGTGCGACCGCCAAACTAGCAGGTGGTGGTGCAGACACACCATGCGGTCTCTAGATCAAGGTCATGTGACCAGTGAAGCCCATATAACGGGAGACCCATCCAGCCATCTTCAGAAAAAGATTGAGATGGTAATCAGACGCACAGGTCATTGCTAGATGCAGATTCCAGAGGAGTAATAAGCAGACTCCATGGTAATGTGCTCTGTAACAGATTGCTATCTTACCACATGAGACTCAATAAAAGATTCAGGTTTGGACAAGTTGAAGTGTTTGGCAGATTCCTTTGTAAGGTATAAAGGACCAAACACAACAGCGTTCTCTGACCAGAGTGATCAGATTGTCTCCCTGGAGGTAGGGATGGCATTGTTAGCTGAGGAGCATAGAGAGCTGAAGGCCAAGGTTGACTATCTCAAGAACCAAAGAGCTGGTTTAGCACAGTGGGCTAAACAGCTGGCTTGTAATGCAGTACAAGGCCAGCAGCATGGGTTCAATTCCCGTACCGGCCTCCCCGAACAGGCGCCGGAATGTGGCGACCAGGGGCTTTTCACAGTCTGGGCTTGTTAGGTGTTTTATTCTGGGCAAAGTTAGGCTATTGCACTATTGGAGTTTTTTGGGGGGTAGGGGTGTTAGGTATTGATATTCCTCTATGGTTCTGTATTAAAGTTTGGTATAGCCGGTGGGGCTGAACAT
Source organism: Scyliorhinus canicula (assembly GCF_902713615.1). Lineage (NCBI taxonomy): Eukaryota > Metazoa > Chordata > Chondrichthyes > Carcharhiniformes > Scyliorhinidae > Scyliorhinus > Scyliorhinus canicula. The sequence continues at coordinate 230,056,880 of NC_052148.1, forward strand.
TGATATGCTATTTAATTTACATTGATTTCTACCCTGTACGGGGGGTCACCCTGCTAGCAGTATAGCTAGTTAACAGGAGTGGAGAAGGGAAGATGTTTTCCGCTTGTTACCATTTGGGTGGGGATTTTTTTAACATAATAGAATCCCTACAGTGCATAAGGGGGCCATTTGGCCCATCGGGTCTGCACCAACCTTCTAACAGAGCACTCCACCTGAGTGCACTTCCCCACCCTATCCCAATAACCCCTTAACTTTTTTTTTTTTAAATTTAGATTACCCAATTATTTTTTCCAATTAAGGGGCAATTTAGTGTGGCCAATCCACCTACTCTGCACATTTTTGGGTTGTGGGGGAGAAACCCACGCAGACACGGGGAGAATGTGCAAACTCCACACAGACAGTGACCCAGAGCCGGGATCGAACCTGGGACCTCAGCGCCGTGAGGCGGTTGTGCTAACCACTAGGCCACCGTGCTGCCCTAATAACCCCTTAACTAACCTGCACATCCCTGGACACTCGGGGCAATTTAACATGGCCAATGCTAGAGCCACTCGGGAGGATTTAAACTAGTATGGCAGGGGGGTGGGAACCAGAGCGTTAGCTTAGAAGGTTTAATAACTGAATGGGAAATAGAGAACAAAAATAAGAGAACAACATCGCCCTCAGGCAGAGCAAGAAAGGTGACAAGTGTGAGAAGGGAGATGGTCAATGCAGGACTGGGTATTGTACCTAAATGTAGGCACTACACGGAACAAGGTAAATGAGCTTGTTCTGAAATTGGCCGGTACGATGTTGTGGGCATCACAGAGATGTGGCTGCAAAGAGATCAGGGCTGGGATCTAACTGCACAAGGATATGTGTCCTATCGAAAGGACAGGCAGATGGGCAAAGGGACGGGGTTGCATTGTTAGTAAAGAATGAAGTTAAATTGATAGCAAGGAGCGATATAGGATCAGAAGGCATAGAATCTCTGTGGGTAGAGTTGAGGAATCGTAAAGGTAAAATGACCCTGATGGGAGTTATATACAGGCCCCCTAGCAGTAGTCAGGATGTGGGGCAGAACATAAATCAGGAGATAGAAAAGGCATGTAAAAAAAGGCAATATTACAATAATGGCAGAGTTCAATATGCAGGTGGACTGGGAAAACCAGGTTGGTAGTGGATCCCAAGAAAGGGAATTTGTGGAATGTCTAAGAGATGGTTTTTTGTGACTGACCCTACTAGGGAACCGGCAATTCTTGATTTGGCGATGTGTAATGAGGCAAACTTGATTACGGAATTTAAGGTGAAGAAACCCTTTGAAGCAGTGACCACAATATGATAGAATTTACCCAGCAGTTTGAGAGGGAGAAGCTGGAGTCAGATGTAACGGTATTATAATTAAATAAGGGTAACTACAAAGACATGAGGGAGGAGCTGGCAAGAGTTGATCGGAAAAGGAACCTAGCAGGGAAGTCAGTGGAACAGCAATGGCAGGAATTTCAGGGGCTTATTCGGAAGGCACAACAGAAATCCATCCCAAGGAGTGGGAAATGTGCTAAGGGGAGGACAAGGCATCCATGGTTGACGAGAGAAGTCAAGGACAGCATAAAAGAAAAAGCAGACAAAATGGCGAGAATTAGTGGGAAGCCAGAGGATTGGGAAGCCCTTAAAAGCGAGCAGAGGACAACTAAAAACCAATAAGGGGGGAGGGGAGATGAAATATGAGTGCAAACTAGCTAGTAATATAAAAGAAGATGGGAAGAATTTTTTTCAATATAAAGGGTAAGAGAGAGGCAAAAATAGGCATTGGACCACTGGACATTTAGGCTGGAGAAGTAATAATAGGAAACCAAGAAATGGCAGAAGAATTGAATAGTTACTTTGCATCAGTCTTCACGGTGGAAGACACCAGTGGGATGCCAGAGCTCCAGGAGAATCAGGGGGCAGAGGTAAGTGCAGTGGCCATCATTAAGGAGAAGGTTCTGGGGAAATGTCTGAAGGTGCAAAAATCAGATGGTCTACACCCCAGAGTTCTAAAAAAAGATAGCTGAGGAGAATGTGGAGGCATTGGTGGTGATCTTCCAGGAATCACTGGAGGCAGGAAGAGTCCCAGAGGACTGGAGAGTGGCCAATGCAACGCAGCTGTTTAAGAAGGGAGGGAGGCAGTAGACGGGAAATTATAGGCCTGGTAGCCTGACTTCGGTCATTGGTAAGATTTTAGAGTCCATTATTAAAGATGAAATCACGGAGTACTTGGACGAGCATGATAAGATAGGACTTGAGTCAGCACGGCTTCGTCAAGGGGAAGTCACGTCTGACAAATACGTTAGAGTTCTTTGAGGAGGTAACAAGGGAGTTAGGCAAAGAAAAACCAGTGGACATGATTTATTTAGATTTCCAGAAGGCCTTTTGTCATGTGAGAGTACCTTTAAAAAATGGGTGTTTATCGAATAGTGGATGTACCTTTAAGAAATTAGTGTTAATCAGTGATGTCAGAATGTGGGTGGCGTTGAGTTTTTTTGTTTCGCTTTGAGGAAAAGCTTGGGTATGTCTGTTTTTTTGTTTCATTTTAGTGTTGGAGCAGAAACCAGCCAAAGAATGTGTGATTTTGATCTCTCTGCAATCTAAAAAGACTATCTCTAGATCATTTGGTGAATTCAGAGTGATAACGGCTTTCAGTAGAGAATTTAAACCTGATGTGCTTCTGTGAAAAGGTTTTTTTGTCTTATGGATGTTGAGCGGAAAGTTTAAGGATTAATTAGAGTTCTGTATTCTTTGGGGGGTGTATTTGAATTGATGGTTGCTAAGATGTTCACTATGTTTTAAAAGGGTAAACTGAGTTCATAGAATAAACATTGTCTTGCTTTAAAAATTACTTTTAAATTTCTGCTGCACCATACCTGTAGAGTGGGCCGTGTGCTCCCTGTACCACAATCTATTCAAACCTGTGGGTCAGGAGAACTCCATGATACACTTTAGAGTTCTCTAAACCCTGGCTTTGACAAGAGGCTGTGTAGGAGACTGTTACATAAGCTAAGAGCCCATGGTGTTAAGGGTATGATCCTGGCATGGGTAGAGGATTGGCTGACTGGCAGAAGGTAGAGAGTGGGGATAAAGAGGTCTTTTTCCGAATGGCAGTTAATGACTAGTGGTGTGCCTCAGGGGTCTGTGCAATATACATTAATGAACTGGAAGAAGGAACTGAAGGCACTGTTGATGAGTTTGCAGATGATATAAAGATCTGTAGTTTGACAGGTAGTATTGAGGACGCCATGGGGGCTGCAGGAGGATTTTGTCAGGCTAGGAGAGAGGGCAATGAAGTGGCAGATGGAATGCAATGTGGAAAAGTGTGGTTCTACACTTAGAAGGAGGAATGGAGGCATAGTATATTTTCTAAATGGGGATATGCTTAGGGAATCAGAAGTACAAATGGATTTGGGAGTCCTTGTTCACGATTCTCTTAAGGTTAACGTGTAGGTTCAGTCGGCAGTTAGGAAGGCAAATGCAATGTTAGCATTCATGTCGAAAGGGCTATAATACAAGAGTAGGGATATACTCCTGAGGCTATATAAGGCTCTGGTCAGTTCCCATTTGGAGTATTATGAGCAGTTTTGGGCCCCGTATCTAAGGATGGATGTGCTGGCCTTGGAAAGGGTCCGGAGGAGGTTCACAAGAATGATCCCTGGAATGAAGAGCTTGTTGTACGAGGAACGGTTAAAGATTCTGGGTCTGTACTGTCATGTGAGAGTACCTTTAAGAAATGCATGTTTAAGCAATGTACCTTTAAGAAATGAAACAGCTCATATTACTGAAGTGATGTCAGAGTGTGGGTGGAGCTGGGTTTTTAGCTCAGCCATTTTGTGGTGTTTAGGTTTCAGCTTTGAGAGAGAGCAGCTGAAAAGTGCCTGGCTGGTTTGCTGTGCGCTGTTTGATAGGAGAAAGCCAATTTTGAGAAAAAGAGCTTGGCTGTGTCTGTGTTTGCAGTGAGCTGGATCTGCGGTGATCTCTGCCATGAAAGACTATCTCTGAATCATTTGGGTGATTTAAACTCATAATAGTAATGTATTTAACCTGATGTGTTTCTGGTTAAAGGTGTTAAGTCTTTTGGAGGTTTGAAGGAACATTTTGAGGGATTATTTCATGTTGTATTATTTTTGGGGTTATCTTTGAAGTAAGGGGTGTTAAGAGATCTAATGTTTATTTTAAAAGGTTAAGTTGAGTTCATGGAATAAACATTGTTTTGTGTTTAAAAACCCACGTGTCCATAATTGTAATACCACACCTGGAGACCAAGCCATGTGCTTCAAAAGCAACAATACATTAAAGGGAGAGGTTGGTTGAACTCCATGATACATTTTGGGGTTCTGAAAACGCCGCTCCCATAACAATTGGGGGCTCGAGGGGGATAAAAGTCTATATATTGGATTGCCTTTTGTGAACTTAAAGACAGTGAAGGATTGTTGCTTTTCCGGTGTGGTATTTTAGCTTAAGTGGGGAGAATTGTGAACAATGGCTCTTTCGGAGGTTCAGAAGTTTTTGGTGGTGGAGAATGTCACATGCAGTACCTTACAGACAGAGACGAAAAGCAGACTGTTGGATTTGGCAAAAACATTGCAGTTAACATTACCTGACAAAATGCGAAAAGATTAGGTAATTATGGCGGTGGTTAAGCATTTAAAGTTGCCTGAGATAGTGTCTGACTCATTGGAAATGGCAAAATTTCAGTTACAAATTAAACAAATGGAACATGAGAAAGAATTAAAGCAGCTTGAATACGAAAGAGGGAGAGAGGAAAAAGAGAGAGAAAGAGAGAGAGAGGAAAAAGAAAAGGAGAGAGAAGAAAGGAGAAAAGAAAGAATAGCCCTAACAGAACAAAAAGAAAAACAAAGGGAGATACAGCTCAGGGAAAAAGATAAAGAGAGGGAGTTTGAACTTCAGAAAATGGCCATGAAACATGAAAGTCAATTAAAATTGGCAGACGTAAAGGGAAACGTACAGTTGGATGATAGTGATGAGGATAGTGAGAAAGAGCGTCATAGTCGAAGGCTTGGTGGGAATCTATTTAAATATGTCCAAGCATTGCCAAAGATTGATGAGAAGGAAATGGAAGCCTTTTTCATTTCATTTGAGAAGGTAGCTAAACAAATGAAATGGCCACAGGACATGTGGGTGTTACTGATTCAAACAAAGCTGGTAGGTAGAGCTTGTGAAGTGTTTGCATCACTACCGGAGGAGGTATCTGGAACGTATGAGGAGGTGAAGAAATCCATCTTAAGTGCATATGAGCTAGTGCCTGAAGCTTACAGACAAAGGTTTAGAAATTTAAGGAAAGAATTTGGTCAAACATACATGGAGTTTGAAAGGCTCAAACAGATTAATTTTGATAGGTGGATAAGGGCTTTGAAAATAGATCAAACGTATGAAGCTCTCAGAGAAATTATACTTTTGGAGGAGTTTAAAAATTCAATTCCAGATGTAGTGAGAATGCATGTGGAAGAGCAGAGGGTTAAAACTGCGAGATTAGCAGCAGAAATGGCAGATGATTATGAATGAGTTCATAAATCAAAGATTGGTTTCCGACATCAGTTTCAGCCGGTGAGGGATAGAAACTGGGGACATGAGAAATACTCAAGTGGTAAAGGTGATCTGCTGGGAGACAATAAAGAGAGTGTACCTCAGATTAAAAAAGAAATCCAGGAGGGTGGAAAAGAAATAAACTAGGCCATGTAATAAACTAGGCCATGTAAAGTCACAGTGTTGGTGGTTGAAGAAAAGCACTGGGAAGGCTGATGTGGTAAAACAGGATAAGACAGTGGGATTTGTTAGAGTGGTAAACGAAAGCCCAAGGGAAGCGAAGGAGGTGCAAATGATTGTACAGCCTGTTCAACAAGTAATTGTTAAGAAGGTGCCAGATGTCTTTAAAGAATTTGCTTGTGTGGATAAAGTTTACTCGTGTATCAGGAGGAGCAGGTAAAGAAGTCACAATTTTAAGAGTTACAGGGGCTAGTCAATCTTTAATGGTAATAGATGAGGAATTATGTAGTTTGGGAAGAATGTTGCCAGAAAAGGTGGTGATATGTGGAATTCAGGGTGAGGGGAGTAGCGTTCCATTATATAAGGTAAGGTTGGAAATTCCAGTGAAGGAGTGGCGAAGTGGTAGTAGGAGTAATAGAGAAACTATCTTGTCCAGTAATACAGTTTATCTTGGGTAATGATATAGCTGGATCGCAGGGGGGAGTGATGCCTACTGTGGTTGATAAGCCAGTGGAAAATCAGACAACTGAAGTGTTGATGGACGAATATCCTGGGATTTTTACAGATTGTGTAGTAACCCGGTCGCAAAGTCACAGGTTAAGATGAGGAGAAATCAAAGAGTGAAGATGAAGTTGAAGTGCAATTATCAGATATGATTTTTGATCAGATGGCTGAAAAAGAAAAAAGAACAGGTGGAGGATGAGGCGGATATTTTTAGTTCAGGAATATTGGCGGAGTTACAACAGAAAGATGTAGAAAGAAAACGGATATATCAGAAAGCATATACGGAAGAGGAATCTGAGAGTATACCAGAGTGTTATTACCGTAAAAGTGATGTCTTGATCAGAAAATGGAGACCTGTACATATGGAGGCGGATGAAAAGTGCGCAGAGGTTCATCAAGTAGTATTGCCGGTAGGGTATAGAAGGGAGGTGTTTTGCGAGTTGCACATGAGGTACCAGTGAGAGTTCATTTGGGAATCAGGAAAACTCCAGCTAAAATCCAGAATTTTTTTTATTGGCCTGGACTACATAAAGATGTAGTTAAATTTTGTCAATCATTTCACACATGTCAAGAGATAGGGAATCCTCAAGCAGTGATAAAACCAGCACCCTTAATACCCATTCCAGCAATTGAGGAACCTTTTACGAGGGTCCTAATTGATTGTGTAGGACCGCTTCCTGAAACAAAAAGTGGGAATCAATATCTTTTGACTATAATGGATGTGTCTACTAGGTTTCCAGAGGCCATTCCCATCCGTAATATTACAGCTAAAAGGACTGTGGAGGAGTTACTTAAATTCTTTACCAGATATGGACTACCCACAGAAATTCAATCGGATCAAGGATCAAATTTTACTTCAAAGTTATTCAAAGAAGTTATGGATAGCTTAGGAATAAAACAATTTAAATCAACTGCGAATCATCCAGAATCGCAGGGAGCGTTAGAAAGGTGGCATCAGACAATAAAGACAATGTTGAGGGTGTATTGTCAAGATTATCCAGAGGATTGGGATAAAAGAATTCCATTCGTATTGTTTGCAATTAGGGATGCACCTAATGAGTCTACCAAATTCAGTCCTTCTGAACTAATTTTTGGTCATGAGGTAAGAGGACCACTTAAATTGATTAAGAAAAGATTGGTGGATGAGAAATTGGAAATTACACTATTGGATTACGTGTCAAATTTTAGGGAATGATTAAATAGAGCAGGTGAATTGGCTAGACAACATTTGAAAGTTGCACAAAATGTGATGAAACTGGTGGCGGACAAGAAATCCAAAGTTCGTAGTTTTGTCAATGGGGATAAAGTTTTAGTGTTGTTACCAGTGTCTTTAAAAGCTAGGTTTTGTGGACCGTATCAGATTGAAAGGAAATTAAGTGAGGTGAATTATGTGGTAAAAACACCAGATAGAAGGAAGACTGACCGAGTGTGTCATGTGAATATGCTTAAAAGGTACTTTGAAAGGGAAGAAGAGAAAAAGGAAGTTTTAATGATTCTAACTCAAAGTGACAAACCAAATCCAGTTAACTGTGAATTTGACATACCTCAAATTAAATTGGAAAATGAGGATGTTCTTAAAAATTGGGATGAATTGTTAAGTTACCTTCCAGAGGAAAAATGAACTGACCTGAAAGAGTTATTGATATCATATGGGCAAGTTTGTAGAGATAAATTGGGAAGTACTAAAATGGCTATATATGATGTAGATGTGGGAAATGCTGTTCCTATCAAACAACATCCATGTAGACTTAATCCTTTAAATTTGGCACAGGTTAACAGAGAGATTGAGAATATGCTAAAGAATGTCATAATTGAAGTGGGTTGCAGCCAATGGAGCTCCCCCATAGTGATGGTACCAAAACCAGACGGTACCCAACGGTTGTGTGTGGACTATAGAAAGGTGAATGCAGTTACAAGAACGAACTCTTACACTTTCCCACGTTTGAAGGATTGCATTGAGAAAGTGGGACAATCTGCTTTTATTTCCAACTTCCAGACATGGAAAGAACATTTAAAGCATCGTATGGAGTTCTTCGATCGACTTCAGGAGGCGGGTTTGGTGATGAACCTAGCCGAAAGTTAATTTGGAGAAGCCCTAATCACTTTCCTTGAGGAGTTTCCGATACCCTCAAGACGAAGGGAAATAATGCGATTTATCAAGTTTGCCAGTTTCACGGCAGCCTTCACGACTCTTCGCATTTGCGGAGAATCACGCTCACAGTCTCAGACTAAAGGGACGATTCTTTAAAACAGAGATGAGGAGGAATTTCTTCAGCCTGAGGGTGATGATTCTGTGGAGCTCTTTGCCGCAGAAGGCTGTGGAGGCCAAATTACTGAGTGTTTTTAAGACAGAGATAGATAGGTTCTTGATTAATAAGGGAAACAGGGGTTAAGGGGAGAAGGCAGGAGAATGGGTATGAGAAAAATATCAGCCATGATTGAATGGCGGAGCAGACTCAATGGGCCGAGTGGCCTAATTCTGCTCCTATGTCTTATGGTCTTAATCCACATAACCTGCACATCTTTGAAATGTAGGAGAAAACTGGAGCACCCAAAGGAAACCCACACAGACACGGGGAGAAAGTGCAAACTCCGTACAGACAGTTACCCGATATGGGAATTGAATCCGGGTCCGTGGTGCTGAGGCAGTAGTGCTAACCATTATGCCACAATGCCATACCATGAGTTTAACTAATGAGTTTAGCATTTTTGTTTCTGTTTAGGTTGGGGGACAGGGAAAGGGGGAGTTTTCTTTTGTTCTTTTGTTGGTTGTTTGGTTCTCGGGGTGGAGCTGGGAGGGTGGAGGGAGAGAAGGGAGAGGGGTGGACTGCTGACGGTGACGGTTCCTTTGTTTTTTGACTGGCCTGATGGAGGAAGTGGCGGCCATCTTGGGTGGGCCTGGAGCCTGTGCATGTTGAGGCACTGCTCGATTGCCTCACGGGGTGGATATGGTTGATTCTGGGTTGGGAGTGAGTGGGGGGGGGGGGGGGGGGGGGGGGTTAGAGGGGCGACCAGAGGCCCCCTCTCTGGTTGATAACTTGAAATGTGAGGGGTTAAATGGTCCAGTAAAACATTCCTGGGTGTTTGCGCACCTGAGACGTTTGAAGGCGGTTGTGGTTTTTCTGCAGGAGACCAAACAAGGTTGCGAAAGGGATGGGTAGGGTAGGTTGTGTTGATTAATAAGAGTGTGGTGATTTCTGTGGTTAATATATTAGCAGACCCAGGTGGGATATACGTAATCATGAGTGGGTCATTGGCGGGCAGGCCGGTGGTTTTGGTCAATGTGTATGCACCAAATTGGGAATGACATGCCAATCATCAATAAGGTGCTGATGTCTAGCTCAGATCTTGATTCACGACAATTATCCCCTCCACCCCAATATGAGGGTCCCGGGGTGGAAGCTCTAACTGATTGCCCATCTCTTTCCTTCTTCAATTCCTTACACTAAACACGACGGATAGTGCTGTTGGCCCTGCAGGGGCAGCCCTTGCAGTGCTGCTGGCAGCAGCCCAGGCAGTCAGACACCAGAGAAGGCCTGCAGACCCAGCCGCCCATCAGGCCGAGGATGGATCCAAAGGGGATGCCAGCGACAGCTCAAGGTGTGCAGGCATTGTTGGTCTTTCAATGAGATGACGGACAGCTTATGCTGAAGAAGGCCATGTCTCAACAAGTAGATGGTGTGGCACCTGTGCCATGTCCTTGCGGACTTGACACCCCACGCAGGATAATAATCTTTATTATTGTCATAAGAAGGCTTACATTAACACTGCAATGAAGATACTATTAAAATCCCCTCATCGCCACACTCCAGCACCTGTTTGGGTGCACTGAGAGAGAATTCAGAATGTCCAATTCACCTAACAGCACGTCTTTCGGGACTTGTGGGAGGAAACCCATGCAGACATGGGGAGAATGTGCAGACTCCGCACAAACAGTGACCCAAGCAGGAATTGAACCCGTGACCCTGGCTTTGTGAATCAACAGTGCTAACACTGTGCTATTGTCCCACCCATGGAGGAGGACAGTCACTCCCAGTGGCCGTGAAAATCAGTGCAGACCTGAACTTTTATGCAACAGGTTCATTACAGGGGACTTGTGCGGCATTTCACAACCTACAGCCCACATGTGCATCCTTGATGTCAAGGATGTCCTGTATGCCCAGGCAACTGACTGTATTAACTATGAGCTGGACCAAGCCCATCAGGATGCCTGGGCAGCAGGATTCTCTGCTATCGCCAGGATGCCCCAGATTTAGGGGGTAATAGATGGCAAGCATGTCGCTTTGTGTGCACCGGGGCATCAAGGAGTGCCCTTCATTAACAGGAAGGGGTTCCTTTCCCTGAGTGTTCAACTCATGTGCGAACATCACCTCTGGATCATGCATGAGTGTGCATGCTTCCCAGGGGGCGTGTAAGCTAGCTACATCCTGGGACACCCAGAGATCCCCACCATCTTCGAGGACCACCCCAGGATGATGGGTTGGCTCTTGGGGGAAAAGGAATCCCCGCTGGGGCCCGGCTGATGACGCCAGTGTGGAGGCCGGAGACCGAGATGGAGACCCGATATAATGAGGCCCGTGCTGCCATCCATGCTGTCAATGAGTGGTCCACGGGCTGCTGAAAATGCGGTTCCGATGCCTGTGCCACTCTGCTTGCACACTGCAGTACATCCAACCCCCCCAGGATCGCCAGCTTTGTGATGGTCCGCTGTGCCCTCCACAGCTGGTACCCAGAGCAGGGTGTCATGCTGGAGAAGAAGGAGGAGCGGACTGGGGGGGCAGAGTGCAGCTGGGGTGGGAGTTCGGGCAGGCCTGCTGTGAAGAATAATGTGTCAGAGGTTTCACATGTATCAGGTGTAATATATTTAATAGTGGGTATCACAGCCTCCGTTATCCCTAGCTACTGATGGTGCCATTCCGAACTCCCCATTGTCCATTTCGTGGTCCTCTATCTTCATCTTCAATGCTCCGCCTGGTGTGACCCTCACTTCCACCCTATCCCTGTAACCCAATAACCCCTACTAACCTTTTTGGACACTAAGGGCAATTTAGCATGGCCAATCCACTTAACCTGCATGTCTTTGGACTGTGGGAGGAAACCGGAGCATCCGGAGGAAACCCATGCAGACACGGGAAGAACGTGCAGACTCTGCACAGACAGCGACCCAGCGGGGAATCGAACCCGGGACCCTGGCGCTGTGAAGCCACAGTGCTATCCACTTATGCTACCGTGTTGCCCAAAATATGCTTTGGGTTGTGGGGGAAAAGGGGTGGCGCGATGTGAAGTGCCAGACGCTGACTTGTTGAGGTTGGTTGGCAGAGGTCGGGGGATGGCAGGCGGTACTGATGTCAGAGACAGGTGTTAACTTACCCTTACAGCCCGGTGGAGGTCATCAATCTTCTTCCAACATTGGATGGTGGTCAACCTGGTCACACTACCCAAACTAACAGCTGCTGCAACTGCCTCTCGGGTACCATTGGCAGCCCTGTTGCTGGTCCTCCGACCCCCTGAGGGAATAGGATGTCCCATCTTTCCTCCACAGCCTCCAGCAGCCTGGCCAATATGGTATCCCTGAAGCGTGGAGGAGGTCTATGTGGTGCCGTGGTCATGTGCTGCCTGGGAGTTAATTCGGAGAGAGTGTTTATGAACAGAACTGCCGGCCGTGGTTCTGGTGAACCAGCTGGTGGGACAGCCAGTTCCATCGTGAAGCTTGTGAGGGATCATTGACGTCAAATTGACGTCACTAAGTGCTGTTAAATATGGGCCACGATCTCACCGGCTTGGCAAGCAGCAAATTCCCAGCAAGCCATGCCTGTTATGACGCTTAGAACTTTTCCTGTTAAATCAAGCCCTGGAGTGCTAAACAGAGTCCCTGTGACCTCTCGCTGGGGAGCCAGTTAGTTCCTGGGAGGCAGTTAGATTGGGCTTCCACCTTGCTAGTGAGATGGAGATTGCTTATAATTGGTGTCTTGCCACGTCTGTGTGTGATCCGGAACCCATCACTGGGAGCAGGCCGATTCGATCATGAAACGATTGGAGCCCATGCAGGTTCCGATTTAACTGGCATGCCCAGATTCGTGCTGGGCGCAATGTCGCCGTCAAATCACGGCCAAAGCATTTGTTTAGTTTATCTGCAATTTGCCCATTATACATTTTCCTGACTCCGCATATAATGGACCCACATTTGTTTTTGCTAACGTTTTCCTTTTTGCTTACCTATGCTTACCTTCTACAGCCTGTTTTAATGTTTCTAACTAGTTTAGTCTCCTATCCTATTTTCACATTATTAATTATTTTTTTGGTCCTCCTTCGCAGAATTCTAAAATTTTCTAATCCCCAGGCTTACCTTTTCTCTGGCAACTTTATACATGTTTTCCTTTGATCTAATGCAATGCTTGATTTCTATTGATAGCCATGCTTGGAAACTATTCCTTGCTGGATTTTAGTGCATTAAAGGAATGTAATTTTGTTGTAAACTATGTATTAATTATTTAAATGTTGCCCAGTGTTTGTCTATCGTCATACCTTTCAGCATAATTTCCCAATCCACCTTAGCCAATTTGCCCCTCATACATCATGATTTCCTTTGTTTAGATTTAAGCCCCTAGTCTCTGATTGAACTACATCACTTTCAAACTTACAAATTCTCTCATATTATAGGCACTCTTTCCTAAAGGCTCCTTTACAATAAGATTATTAATTAACCCTTTTTCATTGTACAGAGATGGCCATAGGGACTGCTGAAGGTTCTCTGGGACCTTGTCACAGTTGTTCTGTTAAATTTTAGGCCCTCTAGCCCTCACCCCTACTGTCCCAGCATTCTCCTGCCCATGCCTTTGTGGTGAGATAACCACTGTAGTTATGTGTACTGCAGTAGGGGGATGTATGCCTGTACCTGTAATACAGGTTCCTCCGGTCAGCCCCTGCCGGCTAGCTCCGCCCACAGGGAGCTTATGTATAAATGTATGAGAGCTGCTCAGACCCTTAGTCTACTGTTGCAGATGGAGGGACAACATCGTACAGCAATAAAGCCTCTATTGTACTAGTCTCTCAGCTTTGAGTATAATTGTTAGCGCCACAGCCTTATCCATGCAAAATTGCCCTATCCACACTACATGGTCCCTCATACTGCCCATGCCAACTTAATGCCACCTCATACTCCCTCAGCCACCCCATAGCCTCTTATAGCCCTCATGTCAACTTAGTGCCAACCAGCCCCATTGCCCCTTCTAGCCCATGTGCTGAATTAATGGTAACTCATGCCAACTATGGCCCCCACCCACAAACTTTGCATTGACATCTTCCATGTCAACTCGCCAGTATCCACCATGGGTAGACCTTAGGAGCCATGTAAAAATTAATTAAAACAATGATCTAAATATCCATTACAACCTTCATATAAAAATCTCCTATTCATGAAAGCCAATTCAAAACTTTAAAATCATTCAAGCACTTATTCGCTTATCAAAAGAGTTGACTTGTATTCATAACCCCAGATCAAAGACAACCAATTATTTCATAAACTCTTTGATCTGCCAATAAAACTGTGAGATTACCACACCCTCGTGTAGGTTGTGGAAAGCAGCCAATCATTTATAATTATGCAATGATAGCCCTTGGGATAATGTCAACAAACAACTATTGTAACTGCGTCCGTGTGGAGTTTGCACATTCTCCCTGTGTCTGCGTGGGTTTCGCCCCCACAACCCAAAAATGTGCAGAGTAGGTGGATTGGCCACGCTAAATTGCCCCTTAATAGAAAATATAATTGGGTAATCTAAATTTATAATAAAAAAAAATTAATAAAAAAAAAAACTATTGTAACTGCTGGAACAGATATTTTGATCGCTCACTGACACAGGAAAGTGTTTTTAAAAATATTTTTGATGGATTGGGGATTTAAATAACTTTACAAACCTTATCCAATCTTTGTGAGCATTTACATCTCCTCCATAAATATGTAACTCCCACAAAGTGAGATAAGGCCTTTGCTGCAGTAAAAATGGGGTATGTTTAAACTAAGCACTGAGTTCTAATGGCCTTGTTTAATTTAGGTCTCCCTCCTCTGTGAATCATGCCCTTCCATAAGACCATAAGACAAAGGTGCAGAATTAGGTCATCGACCCATCGGGTCTGCTCCACCATTCTTTCATGGTTGATATGTTTCTAATCACCATTCTCGTGCCTTCTCCCGATAACCCCTGATCCCTTATTCATCAAGAACCTATCTATTTCTTCTTAAAGATACTGAGTGACTTGGCCTCCACAGCCTTCTGCGGCATTAAGTTCCACAGATTCACGATCCACTGACTGAAGAAATTCCTCCTCATCTCTGTTTAAAGGATCTTCCTTTTAGTTTGAGGCTGTGCCCCTGGTTTCTGGTTTCTAGTTTCTCCTACCAGCGGAAGCATCCTTCTCTGCGCTCACTCCATTCTCTTACTGGCAAAAATGGGATCTGCTGGAAATGGGTTAGGACTTCCATATCTGGGTCCCACCCAACACTTTTTTTAAGTCTGTAGAGTCAGACTTTGCAAAAATACATCCCAGTAACTTTCTATCTCCACAGATGCTGCCTGACTTGATGAGTGTTTCCAGTATTTTATGTTTTCATTTCAGATTTCCAGCATCTGCAGCATGTTCCTTTTGTACTCATAAAGAATTGTTAGAATACTGTTGTTTCTCAAAGCAATTAAAATTATTGTAATAGTCACAACTGTATTTACTGCCAGTGATACCCGGGTTATTTAAGACTGTGAGCGTAGACCCAATGGAAATCTATTAATTTTCTTCTTGTATTTCGATTTTCGGCTTATATGAAAGGGAAGATGTGGTGATTTGTAAGCTTTCTGTGGGTGGAGAACCCAGCAACCTTTGTGACTCCTCCTTCGTATCATAGAGCCATAGATGTTTACAGTATGGAAACAGACCCTTCGGCCCAGCTTGTCCATGCTGCCCAGTTTCTATCACTAAGCCAGTCCCACTTGCCCACATTTGGCCCATATCCCTCAATACCCACCCTGCCTATGTAACTGCCTAACTATTTTTTAAAGGAAAAAATTGTACCCGCCTCTACCACTGACTCTGGCAGCTCATTCCAGATGCTCACCACCCTCTGTGTGAAACAATTTCCACTCTGGTCTCTTTTGTATCTCTCCCCTCTCACCTTAAACCTATGCCCTCTAGTTCTAGACTCCTCTACCTTTGGGAAAAGATGTTGACCTTATCTATAGAGATCATTTGATGTTTACAAATGTTTAGCTTTCTGTAAGCACCAGCTGGTTAATTTCACTTGCTTTGAGTGGGCATCTTATCCTCAATAGCAGACTGCCAAAAGTTTTTAGTACAGAAAATGCTATGATTTCAGATAGCTTGCACTGAGACTTCTACTCTTTCTCTTCCAAGCATAATGTTTGAGGGTAGGGGCCCCATTTTAATATCAGTGAGGAAATCCTCATTTACTTGATAGTTAAGTGACTTTTTCCCACAAGTTTATGATTGTACATTAAGTTAGACCACTTGAATTTTATAGGCAACTAATTGACCTATAAGGTATGAGCCACAAAACATATAACCTTGAAAGTTACATAATCTTTTGGGTTAAAAATTGCAGAAAGCTGTGGGTGATGTGTTACCTTTTTTTTAGAAATAAATTTCAAGTACCCAGTTTATTTTTTTCCCCAATTAAGTGGCAATTTTGTGTTGCCAATCCACCTATCCTTTGGTTGTGGGGGTGAGACCCACGCAGACACGGGGAGAATGTGCAAATTTCACCCAGACAGTGACCCGGGGCCGGGATCGAACCTGGGTCCTCAGCACCGTGAGGCAGCAGTGCTAACCATGATGTGGTACCTTTGACCAGTGCACACGCTGTTACATTGAGGCAAATCCTAATTTCTAAGTTTGGTAGCATATGAACCAGCAGCATTAATGACAAACAGTAAAGCATCATTTAACCACTTTTATTTGTGTCTATAGCTTCAATTAGAACACTGTAAGTTTTAAATACAACAGCACAAATGTTAATAACTTAAAGTAAAGAAACATGTCATATATAAATAATATAGGTTAAATACAGTGTACTCTTAACATTTCATGACATTTTTGAATAAGTTATAAATATCAACATCACAGTTATCCATATGAAATAGCTTTGCTTACAAAATCCTCTTATTTAATTGTCATAAACAAGGCTAAATTCAGGCACATTACAAACAAGACTACTGCAACATCTTTACATTCAGCACTAGTGATCAGTTAGTAATCTTATATTTTCAGAGCAGCCTTTGTATGATTATTAAAAACATAATAAATTAAATAGTGAAGTATAATTTTCCAATCTTAATTTTCAAGTCTGTCAGCTTTGTTGACGGAATGCGTAGCTTAAAGTGCATTTGCCTTGTTTTCTTTGCGCAAGAACAACAGCAGGTGCGACATGAAGTCAGTGAAGCTCTTCATTTCATTTTCACATATTGGATCATTTTCCTGGAAATAAGATCACAGTTATTACTTTCTTTTAAAGCACCAGGTATCCTCATCATGGATGAAAGTGGCCCTCCACTTTAGTGTACTGCCACCTACTGTCAATTTTTCTGTACCATACAGAAAAGGTATAACCTAGAATAGGTTTCTATTCTTGTATTTCAAAAAGGCTTTTGTTTTAAAAGGCTAACCCATGAAATAAATATTACTTCTAATAGAATATTACATTTGACAACAAGTGTTATATTTTCAGATCCAATTAGCATTGTGGCGTGAAAACCTATACTTGATCTTGTACTTACCACTTTCCATAGGTTTAAATTCCTTAAAATGTTGCCAGTGTTGCGCCCACAAACACGCTTACTGGGACCCTTACACTTCGTTCGCAAGACTGTCAATCCTTCTTTAAAACACCTCACAGAATAATTAAGCTGCAAAATGAATAAAGTTAGAATAAAATTATATATTTTACATGACATGTTGAGAGACAGCATCCTATAACTCAAAGATGCAACTTTGTTTGCTAAAATTGGAAGGAAGATGGAAATGTTTTCCATTTCAGAAAATGTTATTGGTGTAAAAGTATAATTTGAAGTATCGTGAATAGTTTTTAAGCTATCAAAATAGGCAAGTGACTGTGTGCAAAATCACGCTGAGCTTTCAATTTCAGTGATGCCTATAACATTTATTATTTGCACCTGTTGGGGGCAATAGTTTGCTGCTGTGACTTTCAACTGAATTCAAATTGATACTATTAACACTTTTGACCCAGACATACAACTATATTCCTCAAAAGAATAATGAACGTGCTTTCTGATGCTTAATGCTTGCAATAGATTAAACCCAAGTACTTCAATACTTTCTTACTTTTACCACAAACATGATTTAGCATAGAAATACATATATATATATATTAAACTTGCACTGTCACTCTAAAGTGATAATGCACAAGTTACTTCTTAACCAAACATTAAAAATAGTTTTCAAAATTGCAGCCAACTGATAATTCAATTTGATATCCATGTGAATTGAATAAGTATCTGCCTTTTTATGACAATTTTGTTGCAATGTTATCATTTTTCTCCTATTCTCTGACCATAATGATTTGCTCCACGGCCAGTCTTTCAGACCCAAGTAGAGTAGTCTAACTCTTGTAGCGGGCTATAGTTGCCACAGGTATTTTTTTATTTTCTTAATTGCTTTGTTCTTTATTCTTTAACTTCTCTAAAGTTTGTCATTTACCATTAATAGAACATAGAACTGTACAGCACAGTACAGGCCCTTCGGCCCACAATGTTGTGCCGAACTAGTCTGAAACTAAGATCAAATCAACCTACTCCCAATCATTCTAGTGACATTAATGTGACATTCTTTGAATCACTAGTCAGGAACAATTTACTATTTGCATCAATTTAACATCAGGTAAGAAACACCTCAAGATAGGTCATTAATTCAGTCTATGTTTCATTGTAAAGCTTATCCTTTTTCTTTATATTTTCACATAAATCTTACAACAATGTAAATTAACATTTGTTTATTTCTGTTTCTGTCATGCTTACCTCTATGTTTACAGGAGTGAGTAGAGGGCCCCATGTGTCCTGGAATTATACAATTCAATACAATACAATTAATCTTCAATCAGTGCAAATAAATAACTAAATAAGAGCTGTAACACTAAAGGCACCAACACATACTTCAAGGCTTAAACCATACCTGCCCATTTTTCTTGAGTTTCTCTGCATTATTGATCATTTCTTGCAGGGCTGCTTTTTTCTGAGGATCAGCACCTGTGAAAACGGTGTAAGTTAGCACAACAAAGAATGTGCACAGTAACCTCTTCATGATCATAGGCATCATTTCTTCTGGAGGCAAGAGACTGACACAAGTTAATTTCAGAATACGATTTTAACCATAGTTGAAGATATCTAAATTTATACCCTTCTTGGGGGAAATCGTGGGAGTGTTCAGTAGTCATTAGTTTAGTTTTCTGTACCTTTTTTGATTGATGAATAATATTAGATTTTCCTCTCTGATGACTCTCTGGAATTTCTTCAAACCTGGTAGTGGTAGAGGATGCTGGTAAAATCCCTTTTTGGCTAACCTCTGACTAAAACACTAAAACCCATAAAGTTGAACACAATGTGAGCATGACTACAATTTTCCTGCTTTGAAAAGAGACTCACACTTTTATCCCTGCAACCACATTTTTGGTCAAAAACTTTTATATTTCACCGCTTATACTTTGCAAAAATGATGTTTAAAATGCACAGGCAGCAAGAGTTCACTCTGAGAGGAGCACACACACAATAAAGTGCTTTTGCGCTTGTTTGTTCTTCTAAACAACAGGAAGAGTGTTGGCTTCCTGTTAGTAGGTAGTCTGCTGCAATGAATAAAACATAGCGTTTCCTCGGTTTAAGTTGTACGTTCAGCTGTTGACTAAATATGCAACTAAAAATGCTGTCGGAGTGATTTTTGCTGACTTGTATAAGATCTAAAGTCAAGTTACTTGCAACCTATGTAGCATTTCACTGACTTGCTGGTGTGTTACCAAGCTGCAAACACTCGAGCTCCCTTTTCTCTACAAACTGTAATGGTAATAATTTTTTTAATATAAATTTAGAGTACCCAATAATTTTTTTCCAATTAAGGGGCAATCCACCTACCCTGCACATTTTTGTGTTGTGGGGGTGAGACCCACGCAAACACAGGGAGAATGTGCAAACTCCACACCCAAGAGTGACCCGGGGTCTGGATCAAACCTGGGTCCTCAGTGTCATGAGGCAGCAATGCTTGCCACCGTGCCGCCCATGTAATAGTTGTCATGAAATGCAGGAACACACTGTTACTCTGGATCATCCAGAGCATGCACAACTCTGGAAAATTAAAAATGGAAATGGGGCAATTTAATGTAGCCAATCCACCTACCCTGCACATTCTTTGGGTTGTGGGGTGAGGATATAAAATCAATTTAATCTGTTTTACTCTATCTATTGTTTTGATAGCAGAGGGCATAAGTTTAAGGTGCGAGGGGCAAGGTTTAGAGGCGATGTACAAAGCAAGTGTTTTACACAGAGGGTAGTGGGTGCCTGGAACTCGCTGCCGGAAGAGATGGTGGAAGCAGGGACGATAGTGACGTTTCAGCGGCATCTTGACAAACACATGAATAGGATGGGAATAGAGGGCTACAGCCCCCAGAAGTGTAGAAGATTTTAGTTTAGATGGTCAACATGGTCGGCGCAGGCTTGGAGGGACGAAGGGCCTGTTCCTGTGCTGTACTTTTCTTTGTTTGTTCTTTGACATTGCTCACAATGTAATAAAGGAAGTGCATATCATGTTCACAAAATTTAATACATTTTGTTAGCAAAATTAAATCACTTATCAGATGGTTGGGTTACTCAAGGACCTGAGGATATAATATTCAAAGATGTGCAGGTTAAGGGGGATAGGGTGATGGAGTCAGCCTCGGTTGGGTGTTCTTTTGCAAGGTTAATGCTGGCACGAAGGGCCAAATAGCCTCCTTTTGCACTGTAGGGATTCTATGAGATGATCCAGGTTCATAATTTCAGTGCCGAATTGAAAGACCACTGCATCGATGCAGTTTCAATCCTTTGACCCATTCTCCCTGTTCCAGGGCTTTAGTTAGTTGTTAAAGATCCTATGACTCTTCTTGAAAAAGAGCAGAGTTCTTCAGCATACTTTCCAATATTCCCTTCTCAATCAACACTACTGGACTAATCGGTCAAGATTTTGATGCACTGGGCACAAAATGGCAACCACATTTACACACATTAGCAGCAATCACTGTTTATTTTCCTCAATGGTCAGTAGATCCGTTGATCCCTGTTATCCTTCCCCATATCTGTATTCACCTTTGAGTGCAATTTGAACCTTAATTCACTAGATAAAATTGAATGGAAATGGTCCCATTACTTCACATTATCTGCACTAGAGATGTCCAGAGTTAATGGTTCACAATTTTAACCTGCTCAGCAAAGGAGATGGCAAGAGTACCTGTTCATCGGTCAAGTCCTATTTTTACATGTACACGCTGGGTCACAAAGAGGTCATCAGGATCTGAATGAATTTAATCGGATGATCTGAGTAGGACAATGCAGTGACTTTTCGGCCAGGTGAAAGCAGTGGGGAAGGTGGGCCAGAAGAGAAACAAAAAGATAAGTTTTAAAACTTTTTTTTTAATTGCCAGGAGGACCACAGGAACATAGAGTTGCGCCAGGAGGAAATCTTTATCATAGAATTTACAGTGCAGAAGGAGGCCATTCTGACCATCAATTCTGCACTGGCCTTTGGAAAGAACATATCAGAGGCCCAGGATCCTACTTCCCAGTTATCCCAGCCTTCTTTTTTAGAACATTGAGATTACACATCAAAAACTTAAAAGATAATGAACACTTCGATTATCATCTGATATACTCAAGGTTTTGGTTGCCATACTGTTACAGATATAAAGGGTAAGTGACGGATTGTGTAGAATGATTAGACTTATTATCGTTGAATCATATTAACTCACTCACTGCTGAATTTTAAATAAGAACAGGAAATGTGAAAAGAGAATTATTTAGATGGTGGTTTTAAAACAACAAATATAAATTCATCGAATCATAGAATCCCCGCAGTGCAGAGGGAAGCCATTCAGCCCATCGAGTAGCAGCGACCCTCTGAAACAGCACCTTATCTAGGCCTACTCCCCACCTAATCTTTGGACACTATGGGACAATGTAGCACAGCCAATTCACTTAACTGCGCATCTTTGGACTGTGGAAGGAAATCGGAACACCGGGAGGAAATCCACGCAGACACGGGGAGAAAGTGAAAACTCCACACAGACAGTCACCTGAGGTCGGAATCGAACCAGGGCCCCGGCACTGTGAGGCAGCAGTGCTAACCACTGTGCCACCATGCCGCCCACATTAAAAGTAAAAAATGCTGGAAAAACCCAGGAAGCCAGGCAGCATCTGTGATGAGAGAAACATTGAATGGCCAGGATTTTATGGTTCCTTTGCCTATTCGGGAGGGGTTTGTGACAAAATCACAAGAGGCAACATTTTGGACATTTTGGACAAAGTTCCGATGTCATTACGCCAGCTCCAAATTTTACCAGCAGGGAATGGTACGTGTATTCGAAGAAAAGGCAATTAAGAGTTGGTTAAGGTGAATTAAATGGTAATTGATCAATATTTTACTTTAATCATCAAAAGCCTAAATATATTATCAATCAAAAATAAGCAAACTTGATTTTAAATAATTTAAAATAACGTTAAAAATCATTTAATAGTTTCATTGGTGTACACTAGTCAGCTTCTTGGTGAATGAAATAATTTTTGATGTGAAAAACTTTTAAAACATGCCTTCTAGTGCCTGAGCCTAAGAACATGCACAGAATTTGAAGAGCTTTTCTTCATGAGCACAGCTGGCCATTGTGACTCACACATCTGTCTGTTCCATCTGTTCCTTCTTCAGTTTGGCCAGAACTTCGAACAATGAATGCCCAGTGGATAGACTTTTACAATGTTTTCACTTTCTTAGCACAACAAAGCAGGTTGGTGTTTGTCTATACTTGTCTATGGACACCCAGAGCTATCTGAATGGAAAAAGGTGCAAATCAAAGGTGCTAAACTGAGAAAATTAGAACAAAAAGAACCTTCTGACGACTATTTCTATACTACAGGGATAAGCCTCCACAGCTTTACTTTCTTAGTTGGTTGCCTAGGCTGAGTCATGTGATGGTCAAAGATCATATTATTAAATCGTCCATACCATTATTTTTCACACTTAATGGTAACTAATGGTGTAAGTTCAGTAAATTGCTGATCTCCACTGATTACAGTTGTGAGCTATATATTACAGTTGTGAATTGTATATTACAGTTGTGAGCTGTATATTACAGTTGTGAGCTGTATATTACAGTTATGAGCTGTATATTACAGTTATGAGCTGTATATTACAGTTGTGAGCTGTATATTACAGTTGTGAGCTGTATATTACAGTTGTGAGCTGTATATTACAGTTATGAGCTGTATATTACAGTTATGAGCTGTATATTACAGTTGTGAGCTGTATATTACAGTTATGAGCTGTATATTACAGTTGTGAGCTGTATATTACAGTTGTGAGCTGTAAATCAGCTGTAAATTTTACTGGCTTGGACAAGCCTACTGGCAGAGCAACACAAATATTCTAGGAATTGGGTCTTTCCTTATTTAATTTCATAAGCACCAACCCCAAATTCAAAACAGAAAAAAATATTTATCAACTAACAAGTTACATCTCTATGTAAAAGTTAACAGAAATAGTTAACTATCATCCTTGTGCAAGCATTGTCTCAATCTTGTTTCTCAGCTTGAGAGGGGAAGGATGCTGTGACTCCTTTGAGGACACTCTCAGATCGCTATGGTGGCTACATCTTGAGCAACACTAGGCCTCGAAGTAAACTATAGATTATAGATGCTCAGTGTATTGGCAGAGTGGCTGGAGGTTGAACAGGCATGTCCTGAGAGAGGAAAGAAGGTGCCTCTTCCATAGAAGCAAGGTCTCTCTCCTGGGATGTTACTTCTGAACTCTCTCAGAATAGAGTACAAGACTGCTGAGACACTTAGAATAGAACATAGATCTGAGGGCTCTGTTTACATTGGCTCCAAGAGTGTATATGGCAGTTCTCTGAGATTGGAGAGGCTCCATCATGGTTGATGTTACTGTGTTGGAAATGGAGCTGTATTGGACAGAATGATCGCTATTTTCACCCCGGGTCGCGTTTGCAGGTTGGATTTTCAGTCGGGGTTGAAATAGGAGCTGGGGAAAATGACCCCAGAATGTGTGTGGAGGCTGCTGGATGTGGAGGTCCAGTGGGCGCATGGCCTGCCTCTGTACTCCAGCGCTATGTTTAGATTACAAAAAATAAAGAGCATCCCTCCAGCCCTCAGTGCTCACCCACCCTCATCTCTCCACACACTTCCTTTGTCCCATCCATGCCAACCTATACAACCCCATGGCCCTATGCCAACCCATCCCAACCCATAATCATCACCCACCTGGCCCCTCAAACACAGCATCTGTTGCAGAGCTAGAATACAACCTTTTCCACCAATAAGCTGGCAGATGTGGCACCCTGTAATCCTGACCAGGCTCCTGTACGCATTTGTGCATTTGCCTCCTCTGACCAAGTCTCTAAAGTGTCCAGGATTCCAGTATCTGAGCTGGTGCCTGTAAGGGTGGGATTGAATGATGTTGCATCTTCGGAAAGGCTAGTTCCTTCTTCCTCTACTGTCAGAGGGGTTTCCACATTCTCAATAGCTGAAATGAAAGAGAAGGATAAAGCATCCTAAGATTCTGCAGCAGTAGAATCTCCCAAATGGTGAGTATGACTAAAACAGAAGACTATATTGCACTAAATGGCCTCCATGTCTACATGAAACACTGATCAGCTTGCGGTGTGAAGGGAGAGGATTCGGAGAGAAGTGGATGGTGAATGCATTTCAGATTGTCATGGAGGCTGCAGAGGAATGAGAGGGAGGTCAGAAAGAACAAAGTGAGCTGAGTATAAAGAAACCCTGCACGATGACTCCTACAGCGTTGGCAGTCACCATGGCCTCCACCCTGCCCTGCTCCTGATGGCAAACACACTTTCTTCGAGGAAGGAGGAAGAGAGTGACTGCAGGTGGCTTTCTCCTCATTTGGTGCCAGCCATCCAGCTTTCTGAAGGTGTGTACAACATTCTCCTGCAAGAAACAATGGAATATGTTGGTAAGAGAATTGTGCAATATTTGGACAATGCGTCTATCATGGTGGAATAGCTGATAATTAGCCTGTTAAATTTGAGTTGTGGATAAGTGAAGGGTATAATAGCAGTGAGTGCGGGAGAAGGGGATGTAGCAAGGTGAAGTGCAGTGATTGTGGAAGTGTGAAAGGAAGTGGGGGAGGTGAATCCTGTGAGTCATGTGATTAATGAATCTTTGAGTTGTGCAGCCATGAACAAAGTGGAAGAGCATCACTGGTGAGATAATTGAATTTCCTCCGCTTGCAGTCATGCCCCAGCATGTGGTACACACATGCTATTCAGCTTCTTCCCACTGATGACAGAGTATATGCTCAGAATACAATCTGTAACCTGATCCAAGGGAGAAGAGGATCTCCTCCTGTTCAGTGCCTGCATCAGGAGCTCCAAGGCATTATTGGGGAACCTTAGTGCCGTAACAGAAATTGTTGTAGCGATATCTTTCCTTTTTATCTGAAACCAGTGCACCCTATTGTCAGTGGTGCTGGCCAGCTTTAACTGATGTCAGAGGTACCCTTTCATGGTCATAAGTCAGGTATGCAGCCAGTACTACACATCGGACCCATGCCTGACTCATGACAGTGGTCAGGCAATTCAACACGAGTAAATCGTAGCAGCTTACGTAGTTTCTGAACTCTTAATCTTTATGTGGTTGAGCACATGATGTAATCAACAAGGTTGCAATAATGTTTCACACTCATTTTGGCCTCGGTGGAAGATCAGGCTCAAGCTTAAGCCATCTAGCTCACTTCTGTGAACTGTTACACGTGCAGTTTTCTCTGTTGAAATAGATGTGGCAATAGATAACTTGCTGCATGCACTGTTGGTTAATTTCTTGATCAAAATTGTTTACATCGGTTACTGCACATGAAAAGATAAAGCAAAATATAAGTCTTTGATCAGTGCTTTTGGAGAATTCTTAGACAGTATTTTGCAGCTAGTAGCACATTAACTTGAGTCAGGCTTCCTTTGTTTGCATTTGTAGTGTCAGCAAAATGGAAAAGGGTAGCCGTGGAAATGAGGTCAGTAAATGGCTTCAGTGTGTGCACTGAAGTGAAACTCTGGGGAACAGCATCACCACAAGGGCTTTTTGAGTTGGCTGATGGGTGTGAAGTGGTTATATGGGGGGAAAAAAGCTTGTCATGAACTTGAAGCTCAGGTTGTACGGCATGTGTGTAAGTAAAGGGAGGTGGTTACTGGTGGTGAGGGGGTCTTCCTAGCTTTATGCAAAGTTTTTGGGTCATTAAAGTCCGGTGTTTTTTGCAATGCTGTGTAGGCATATTAAAACGTTGAGGGAAAGTTACAAGAAATGAGGCTTGCTATTGTGTCACAGTGGATTCATTTCTTCCAAAAACATAATGGAATAGGTGATCGTATTGGTAATAATTTCTCCAGTTACATGCTGGCTACTTGAGTAATTGGTTTTTGTTTCTTTAGGCCTTGAGATTTATAAGAATAATGTAACCAAAAAATTATACCTTTTTAATATTTTAATTAATTTTAGGTGTATTATTAAGACACCCACCTTAATACTCAAGCTGCCTCAGCCCAGGTCAGAATAGCACAGAACAGGAAACAAGACATCAATAGCGACCCACCCAGTGCTAGGCACACTGAGTAGCATAGCACTGATTCCAGCCTACTGCAGGTTTCTGTGTACAAAATATGCCACTGGCAGCTACCTGCGAGGCCCATATGGCATTACTGAATTAGAATAACGCATGCATGCGTAGTAATCTTTACATGGGTATGTACAGAAGAGGTTGATGGGAAATGGAAAGATTACTAGGGGGCAGCACTGGCAGGTATAAAAGGAGAAGCAAACAGCCCTCCGGTCTCTTTGGCTGATTAGACTGTGAGGAGAACAAAGGCAGATATTTAGCTCAGGGCTGCTAGTGTGGTCAGGCCTAGTTGTTGTATGTAAAAGTTGTAACCTTTCTACTAGTACAGTTCTTAAAGTAAGAACTCACGCAGTTGTTAAGTTCTGTTACTCAATAAACCTTACATAAACTTCTGGACGACTTCCAGCCTTCTTCCGGAAGCCTCTGCTGTAACTGGATTGAGTTGCACATGTTACCTATCACACAGGTAACAAAACATGGTACCAGGTTGGCTTTCATCGAACAGTACCACATAGATTAGGTTAGAGACAAGAAAGGCAACACAAAGTAAAGGGCCGACCGCTCGACTGTGGAAGACTTTGCAGCATTTGGATCCCAGACAACCAACCAACGCAATGGAACACACGCCACTTCCACGGTTGCTGAAAACTACCGGTAATTTAAATAGTGACTGGAAAATGTTTAAACAGCAGCTTGAAATATACATGGCAGCTAATTACTTAAACACAGCCACCGACGGGAGAAAGATTGGGCTATTACTTGCAATGGCAGGCCAGCAAGCTGTGGACATTTATAACTCTTTCACTTACAGTGACAATGAAGACAAAACTATCTTTCAATTAATAATTGCAAAATTTGACGAACACTGTAAAACACAGTCCAATGAAATCATGGAAAGATTTAACCTACGTAACAGGTTCCAACAAAATGGGGAGACTGTCTCTAATTTTGGCACAGATCTCCGATTACGAGCACAAGGTTGTATCTATGCTGATGTAACAGATTCCATTGTCAGAGACCAATTAATCTATGCCTCTCTGATGAAAAGTTAAGGGAATCATTAATGCAGCAAAATGATCTGACTCTAAAAACCACCATAGCAAAGTACATACAGCAAGAGCAAAAGAAACAGCAGT
The DNA here is from genome assembly GCF_902713615.1 of Scyliorhinus canicula. Classification (NCBI taxonomy): domain Eukaryota; kingdom Metazoa; phylum Chordata; class Chondrichthyes; order Carcharhiniformes; family Scyliorhinidae; genus Scyliorhinus; species Scyliorhinus canicula. The sequence continues at coordinate 230,084,146 of NC_052148.1, forward strand.
AGCTAGAGTTTCTAGAGAAAAAGAACATGGAGAAAATTCTCCACGAGGTGGAAGACATTAAAATGGTGGCCTCTCCTCACAGGTATCCTCTTCCGGCCACCGGTTCCCATTCAAACATGTACATGCATGCGCACAGTCAAGAGAGACGCGACCCGGCACGATCCCGGTATGCGCATGCGCAAGAAGCTGTGCATGCGTAGTATACAAAGTACCGAACCCAGCCAGAGGAGCGATTCGCGCATGCGTGATGGCTGTCTACACATGATGTCACAAACGTCTTGACGTGTTACCACTGTGGCAATGCCCACTTAAACGGGAAATGTCCTGCTCAAGGGAAAAGATGTTTAAAGTGCTCCAAAATGAATCATTTCGCCTCCCAGTGTCAGTCAACAGCAAAATATCACATCCAACACAAAGACATGGAAACTTCAAGGTTTGCACAGTGGATGCAATGGACAACCAAACAACTGAAAAAAAAATTTCCGACCACGAAGATTTCCACTCCTGACACATACTGCATCGGAATAATACATTCAGTGGAGGAACCGCACGAGCCGACCACAACTCCTCAATACGTGAATGCCATTGACTCCGCAAGGGAATGGTGTGCCACGGTGCAAGTGAACAGCTTCCCAATTACGTTCAAGCTCGACACGGGAATGTCCATGAACTTTTAATTACAATTTTTTAATAAATTTAGAGTACCCAATTATTTTTTTCCAATTAAGGGGCAATTTAGTATGGCCAATCCACCTGGCCTGCACATGTTTAGGTTGTGGGGGCAAAACCAATGCAAACATGGGGAGAATGTGTAAACGCCACACGGACAGTGACCCAGAGCCGGGATCGAACCTGGGACCTCGGTGCCTAGAGTCGTGAGAAGTCCGCGAACTTGATGGAAAGCAAAGATCTCTCATCCATCCCAAGAACACATGCAAGTTAAAAGACTACAATGGCAACCAGATCACCTCAAGGGGCTGAAATGGCAAACACTCGCATCTTCACTAAACTTGATGCCTCACAAGGCTTCTGACAGACGCAGCTCGATGCTTCCAGCTGACTGCTATGTATGTTCAACACACCGTTTGGACGATACTGCTATAGTCGCATGCCTTTCGGGATCATCTCCGCATCTGAAATATTTCACAGAATTATGGAGCAGATGACGGAGGGCATTGAAGGCGTCAGAGTATCTGTCGATAACATCATAATATGGTCAATGACAGAGGAAGATCACATTACTCGATTAAGACAAGTCTTCAAAAGAATTCACCAATTTGTGTTGAAAGTCAACCTATCCAAGTGCACCTTTGCACGCTCATCTCTGACCTTCCTGGGTGACACGATATCAGAGCACGGGGTGAAGCCGGATCCCGAACAGATTGCGGCAATTCAGAGCATGCAGCGGCCACGTGACAAGAAAGCGGTGCTCAGGTTTCTTGGATTCATCAACTTCCTAGGCAAGTACATACCGAATTTGTCAGCACGGGTGACAGTATTACGAAATGTGATAAGGAAGGACATGGAGTTTAACTGGACTCCTGCCACCAAGAAGAGTGGGTGGATCTAAAGCACCAATTGATGGCAGCTCCAACGCTGGCATTCTTCGACCCAACAAAACCCACAAAGATCTCCACTGACGCCAGTCAACATGGAATTGGTGTGGTACTTCTTCAACAGAATGACCAATCGGACTGGGTCCCAATGGCATATGCATCTAGAGCGATGACCGCCACAGAGTGCATGTATGCACAGATAGAGAAGGAGTGCCTGGGACTGATCACAGGCATAACAAAATTCCACCACTATGTGTATGGCCTTCCCACGTTCCTAGTGGAGACTGACCATAGACCACTGGTCAACATAATTAACAAGAATCTCAATGACATGACGCCGCCCCTACAACGCATGATGATGAAGTTGTGGAAGTACGACTTCACACTGGTCTACACTCCTGGGAAGGACCTAATCATATCTGACATGCTGTCCCGAGCCATTGACGCTGACAGTTCCCCTCCGGCATCCATTAACGATGTAGAGGCTCATGCACAGTTGTGCAGAGAGACATTCCTGGCATCATACGAGAGTCTGCAGCAAATTTGTCAGGCTACACGAGAAGATGCGACCTTGCTCCAGATCATGCACAACCTTCAGCATGGCTGGCCAAGAGGGCGGTGCCCACAGTTCCAAAACATCAAAACTGAACTGTCAGTGGTGGATGGCATAATACTGCAAAATGACAGAATCGTCATTCCACTGGCGCACCAATCAGACATGCTCCGCAGGATACATGAGGGACATCTTGGAATCGAGAAGTGCAAAAGAATAGCGCGGCAATCCGTGCACCGGCCTGAGATAAATGAGGACATAACAAACATGGTACTCACATGTGACACATGTCAAAAACATCAACCAGCACAAGGCAAGGAGCCACTCCAGCAGCATGAGATGGCTACCTCACCGTGGGACAAAGTTGGCATAGACTTGTTTCACTCCATGGGTCGAAGCTATGTTCTTATCATTGATTATTACTCCAACTTTCCGGAAGTAATGAAACTCCCGGATCTCACAGCGGCGTCAGTTATCAAAGCCTGCAAGGAAACCTTCTCGCGGCATGGCATCCCACAGACGGTCATGTCCGACAATGGTCCTTGCTTTGCAAGCTGAGAGTGGGTGGAATTCTCCAAGAAATACTTTAAGGACATGACATCGAGTCCACACTTTCCCCAATCCAACGGCAGGATCGAGAAAGGTGTACGCATTATTAAGCAACTCATAAGCAAGGCTACTGACTCAAATTCCGACATTCACTTGGCTTTATTATCATATTGGTCATCACCGTTGAGCTCAGGCTATCACCGGCTCAAATACTCTTCAATCGAGATGTGAGGACAACGCTACCAGCATTACGCTTCAGCAATCCGGATCACTCGCAAGTGCTGGACAAGATGCACCACCAACGTCACACACAAAAGCAGCACTATGACTGACATGCAAAATTGCTGCATCCGTTAGTGATTAATGACATGGTTCGCCTGCGACACCCTGGTTGAGGATGGTCCAACACGGCAATGGTGCTACAAAGCGTCTCGCCACGATCGTACATTGTAAAGTCCAATGAGGGTGTGCTGTTCAGACGCAATCGGCAAGACCTGCTGAAGGTTCCACCTCATCAACCTGTATTTCCGATGTTAAATCTAAAGGACTCTATAATTTGACATCACATGACACCATCAGCCATTGAACAGATGGACATTAAAACCTCAGGGTCTCCATGCCCACTTAGGAGATCGACCCAAATCAGACGAGCGCCCAACCGTCTGAACTTGTGAACATTGAATTGATGCAATCATTGATTTCTGTAATGTATTTGTGCATGACACCAACTGTGTTTGTTCCATTTAGTTACAACACTGCAACTATGTAAAACAAAAAGAGAAAAAGGGGGATGTAGTGATCTTTACATGGGTATGTACAGAAGGGGTTGATGGGAAATGGAAAGATCACTAGGGGGCAGCATTGGCAGGTATAAAGGGGGGAAGTAAGCAGCCCTACGGTCTCTTTGGCTGATTAGACTGTGAGGAGAGCAGAAGCAGATATTTAGCTCAGGGCTGCTAGTGTGGTCAGGCCTAGTTGTTGTGTGTAAAAGTTATAACCTTTCTACTAGTACAGTTCTTAAAGTAAGAACTGACACAGTGGTTAAGTTCTGTTACTCAATAAACCTGACATAAACTTCTGGATGGCTTTGAGCCTTCTTCCAGAAGTCTCTGCTACAACTGGATTGAGTAGCACATGTTACCTACCACATAGATAACAAAACAGCATGTTCACCCCTTGCATGCAGCTAAACACCTTGAATAGACATTACCATGACATGAGTAATCTGAATGGACAGATGCAATGTCAGATGCTAAATTTCAGGATTGATGAAAAAAGCTATATGCTACCTGTTGCAAGTATAAGGACAGCGGGGATGTGGTGGTGTTGTGGTATTGCTGCTGAACTAGTAATTCAGAGTACTCTGAGGTCCAAGGTTCAATTAAAAGTCTAGTGATGACCATGAAACCATTGTTAATTGTTGTAAAAACCTATCTGGTTCACTAATGTCCTTTAGGGAAGGAAATCTGCTATCCTTACCTGGTCTGGCCGACATGTAACTCCAGATCCACAGATCCACAGCATGTGGTTGCTCTTAAATGCCCTCAGGTTGGGCATAAAAAATATTAATGTGTTTCTGCGTGTGAGAGACTTTATTGAACTCATCTCAAGGTGTCTGCTTCCACAAGCAGCCTCACAGCATGCTCACACGACTATGGCAGTACAGGATTGCATTTCCAAAATCCAAACATCCCCCTTTTCCCAGTGAACAAAAGACACATTTGCATGCACTGTATGACTGAGGTACCCAGGTTATCCATTAAATACCCATTCTACTCATGCATTGACAACTGTTTGGTCTACTTATCAGTCTCTGCACATGCATTGCACACATAGGCTTGGTTTTTCCAGCCCCTACCAACAGTGGCATTTCCCACAGCGGATGCAAAAAGCCATTGGCCTCTGGCAGAATCTTCCAGTCCTGCCACAGTCTATGTGCCTTTGTATAGCTCACCTGTCCCACCGCTGGGTAACTCAATGCAAGGGGATAGCTTCAGTGGGACTCGAAGATCCCACTGGTGGGAGGGGCGAGAAAATCCCACCCATAATCTTTAAACCATTCTGGTCTCAGTGAATCACATGCGCACTGACATTAGCCATTCTTCTGGGTAATGCTCTTTGTCCAGAGAATGTCATTCCTGTGGCCCTTGTTGCCTTGGTGTCTGTTGTTCCATTTTGGTTGTTACGGGCTTGTGCAGGTGTGGGATTGATAGTAATTCTGTATTAGTACAGCTGATGAGATCCCTTCTTTCTGACTGGCCAATTGTGGTGAAGGAACAGCCTCGCTAGTTAGTCTAATATGCCTAAGGTTGAGCCTGTCTATCTGATTGAGTTTCTTCGAGCTCTCACTTTGAGTTGCCAACTATTGAATTGTGGGTCATTCTTTTCTCCTGGTACTTCTGTGTTGGAATTTATTTGGTCCAAACAAGGGGAGTCCACACTAGTGTAAAAATCCTGGACTAGGTGCAGGTCAAAGGGGGAGATCCTTTTTGGAGTGGAGAGTTGATTGGATTGCTAAAACCATGTTCTTTGTTTTCTTCCTGCTATTTCATGCATGCTGCTTTGGTGGATTCATCACTGGCGATGAGGATACAGTGGACCTGCCATTGGCACCAAGTACTACGCGCCGGTCCACTTCATCTAGGCCTCAGGAGGCCTTCAATCTACTAGCCGAAATGCCGCACAATGGGAAATTAGAACCGTTTAACGCAGGTACCGATGACTGGGCTCAGTATGTTGAACATATGCAGTATTTTATCCGCACTAATGGGATTGTCAAGGACGTAAGACAAATGGTGATACTGCTAAAAATTTGCTTGCGCCCAACTATAACCTCATCAGAAGCCTAACCCATCCAGATGTGCTGGTGGGGGAACATTTTGACCCCAAGTTGCCATTGATTGTCTGACGGTTCCGTTTCCACACAGCCACTCAGGCCCAGGCCGAATGTGTCAGCAACGTCCTACCCGATTAATGAAGTTGGCCAAAACTTGAGAGTTTGGCACTACACTCAATCAGTCCTTATGCGACCGATTAGAATGTGGAATCCATGGCACGGCTACACAGCAAAAACGTTTAGCTGAAATTAACTTGGATCTGTAGCGTGAGGTAGAGATAGCCATGTCCCACGAGAGCACTGAGCAAAAGGTCCAGGAACTCCAAGGTATGGCGGTGCTGAGCCTTGGCCTTCAAAACGTATGCTGTTTGAATACCACCTGGACTGAGGAAGCGAGCCCCGACAGTGGGACAGCTACTGCAGACACTGGCCACTGACACCGGGGCCCAGTGCGGCACCACACAATTTACCCTGACTGAGACAACCTGGAGTACAGGTACCAGCCGGGAGCCACTGGGTGGAGAGACTACCGGAGTTGGTGACACCGTGAGGGGCCACTCCTCTGCCATCACGCCAGGTACGACCGCCCTTCTCGTGACCAGACCCATTACTTGGAAGACGACAAGAGCTCCTACCAACAATCACACTACATGGCATCACTGCGGGTCTCCCTGATACAGGTTTCCCTGCATGTAAGTGGGAATTTGATTCGGATGGAGCTCAACACAGGAGTGGTGGTATCCGTGGTCAGCCGCCGCACTTTCAACTGGATCAGGCCCAGTCTACAAACCTTGACCCTTTGAGACATCAATGCCTGCCTTGCCACTCATATGGGAGTCCCTGGGGATCACGGGCACCTCAACAGTTCTGGCCGAGTATGGGCAGCAGTTGGCAAACCTTCCTTTGGTAATGGTGCATGGCAGCAGGCCAAGTTTGCTGGGGCAGAACTGGCTGCGCCATCTATGTCTGGATTGGCAGCGGGTCTGCCAAATGTACTCATACAGCCCAGAAGGGATTCTGGCAAAATTTCCGTCCGTTTTCCAGGATGGTTTGGGCACCATAAAAGGGGCTCTGGACCGGATTATCGCTGACCCAATGGCACAGCCATTTTCACGCTCAACTGGTTCCTTATGCATTGTGGCCTAATGTGGACGCTGAGTTGGACCATCCCAAGGGCCTGAAAATCATACGGGGACCTCCAATTCACTGACTGGGCGGCAGTGGTCATGCCGAACATGAAATCTGACAGCTCCGGACATCTATGTGGCAACTATAAAATGACTCTTGACTGGATCACTACCCTGTCCCTTGAATAGAAGACTTGTATGTTAAGCTCAGTGGAGGCCATTCCTTTACCAAACTCAGCATGAGCAATGCGCACCTCCAGCTGATCTTGGCCCCAGAATTGACCAAAGGCACGCACTGTGGACTGTATGAATATACCTGACTGCCTTTTGGGGTTTCCTCAGCATGTGCTATCTCACGGAGGGTGATGGTAAACATCCTACGTGGGCTCCCACGTGTGGCGGTGTACCTGGACAATGACGTGATTGTGGGTTCGTTGAGAACGGGAACATTTGGAGAATCTGGCTGAAGTCCTCTGGCAATTTGAGGCAGCTGGCGTTTGCTTCCAGAGGGAGAAGTGCATTTTCAACCCTATCAAACTCACTTACCTGGGCTACCGCTTGGGTCGCCATGGTTTGCACCTCGTGGAGAAGGAGAAGGTACAGGCGATCTGGCAAGCCTTCAACAATGAGCAGATCCTGACTGGTCTTCACTCGAGGCAGTGCCTCTTGGCATTGTGATGCAGTTGCTTCTGTAAATGTGTAAAGGACACAGTATGATGTAGGAAAAAGATAGTTGTGGATGCAGGCAAGGATTTCTTCCTTACTCAACATGTTAGGAAGTAATGGGTTTAATCAGTAACAGTACTCCTGATATAATATCTGATTTCCCTGTGAAACTGTAGAAATTCACAGCACAGAAGGAAGTGTAAGGGTCCTTCCTGTTATTCCCTTATTTCCTCTTTCTTTTATTTTGCCATTCCATTTTTGATCCATGGATGATTAATGGACACCTCACTTTATAGCAAGCAGCCTGTATCTTTAATTCAAGCAGGAAGAATCCGGGAGGTTGTGCTGGTTTAAACAAGCTACAGACTGGCCGGCATCAGAGACAGAGAGATGGATTGGGGCTCAGTTTGATTGGCTGACGGCCAATGGATTGGCACAAAAGGCATAACTGTGTTATGGCTCCGCCACATAACAGGTGTTGGTTCGATCCTTTTCCACTGGGATGTTTTTCAGAGTCCCAAGCTTTGAGTTTGGTTTCAGTTTTGACTCTGGCAGAAAGAAGCAGACAAGACTCTGCTAGCTCTCCAGAAAGATCCAGCTGTCCCCAGAAGGCCACTACGAGGGCTGACTCTCTCTCTAGAAAGCCTCTGGGGACTGTTTTTCTGGAACTACAGAGGCCTGAGGACAAACCATTTGATGAAAAATAAGGTGCTTCTCCAGGAAAAGATGTGAGTAATGCATTTTTAAAGTACAGAAATGAAATGAAATGAAAATCGCTTATTGTCACGAGTAGGATTCAATGAAGCTACTGTGAAAAGCCCCTAGTCGCCACATTCCAGCGCCTGTCCGGGGAGGTTGGTACCTGAATGAATGAATCTACAAAGAAGATAATTAGGAACATAAGAACAGGAGTAGGCCATTCAGACCCTTGAATCTGTCCTGCCAGTTAATGAGATCATGGCTGATCTGTGGTCTAACTCCATATAACCTGTCTTTAGTCTATATCTTTTAATATCTTTGCTTAACAAAAATCTATCTATCTCGGATTTAAATCTAACAACTGATGTAGCTTCAACTCTTGTTTGTGGGAGAGAGTTCCAAACCTCTACCACCCTTTGAGTGAATAAATTCTTCCTAACATCTCTCTTGAATGGTCTCGCCCTAACGTTTGGACTACGCCTCCAGGTTTGTTAATTTCCAACCAGTGAAAATGGTTTACCTTTATCAACCCGGTCTTTCCCTGTTAATATCTTAAATACTTTGATCATATCACCCCTTAACCTTCTAAATTCTAGTGAAAACAGGCCTAATTTGTGTAATCTCTCCTCGTAACTTAACCCCTGTAGTTCAGGTATCTTTTGTAAACCTATGTTGCACTCTGTCCAAGGCCAAAATATCCTTCCTAAGGTGTGGTGCCCAGAACTGCTCACAGCAACTCCAAGTGGGGTCTAACCAGGGTTTTGTATAGCTGCAGCATAACCTCTGTGTCTTTATACTCCAATCTTCTATTTATAAATGCTAGCAATCGGGGCAGCACGGTGGCACATTGCTACCTCACAGCGCCGAGGTCCGAGGTTCGATTCCGGCTCTGGGTCACTGTATGTGTGGAGTTTGCGCATTCTCCCCGTGTTTGTGTGTGTTTCGCCCCCACAACCCAAAGATGTGCAGGGTAGGTGGATTGGCCGCGCTAAATTGCCCCTTAATTGGAAAAAAATTAAATTTATAAAAGATAAATAAATAAATAAATGCTAGCAATCCATTAGCTTTTTGAATTATTTTCTGCAGTTGTTCCTGGCATTTTAAGGATCTATGCACCTGAACCCCCAAGTCATTTAGGACATACACTGTACGTAACCTCTTTCCTTTGTCCAAAGAGGGGGGGGGGGGGGGTGCTGCATCACCCACACAATGGCCATTCTGAGGGTCCTGTCACTACTGCCTGGAATCCAGAGGCCACCTTGGGATGATAAGGAAGGGAGGACACCATATCTACCATGTGCAGTGGGGCCATATTGTGGGGCTTCCCTTCAGTTAAAAGAAACTTCCCCAATCCAACACGGAGCCACCATTCCCCAGTTGTAATCTACATCAGACTCCTCATCACAAAGTCTCCTTGGCCTATATCAATTCATAAAGGAAACAGCAAAAACCTTTACATAGCACCTTTATCCAGAAACACATAAATAATACAACAAGTGAATCCCCTTAGTGCCTTGCCTGGTGCACTTGCTTGGCCTAGTGCTTTTTTTTTAGAAAATATTTTATTGAGACATTTATAATTTTAACATTTTAAACAGAGAAATCCAACACACATAAAAAACCTGCAATAACGTACCGAACTCCCCCCAGCCCTAAATCCTAACTAGCCATACATTAGATTCCCTGCCCTTATTCGCCACTTCCTGGCCTAGTGCTTCTATGAAGTGCTCCCTTTGGCTGCAGTATGGCTGGTGAACGGCTTCTGATTTTCACTGAGGGTGATGGCAGATGGCTTTGGAAGATGTTGTCAGGCACCTATAGGTTGAGGGCCTGTTTTGTACTGTACCATCTCAAAATGGGTGCCAACCTCTTGGTGGGTTTGCTGGAGGCAACAGCAAGGGAACTGCTGGACTGACCAAAGGCCGGCGAGGAATCATTTTGCATCCGTTAATGGGATGCAGATGAAGGCCCATCCTGAATCATCTCTCTCCACCCAATCATCCGTATCACAAGTGGGTTTTCACACCAGTCCAGAACGCATCTGGACCAACGTGGTGTGTAAATGTCAGATTTACCCGGAAGAAGGAATGGTGAGAGTCAAAGGTGGCAGTGGGAGCCGGTAGGGTGGGAGGGTGAGGGTTCAGCGATAACCAGTGGAGTGGTGACGAGGGTTGTTGGAGAGGATACAGAAGGAAGGCTGATTCTGGATATCAGCAGGATGGGAAGTGGGTGTCATGTCTAATGTGGGCTCTTCAGAGCGGTTGGGGACTTTGTCATTCACCTGCATTGGAAAGAGAATGATGGGGGAGGGTTGAAGTGGCGGAGGTTAAATGTTGCACCTAGAGTGTCAGTGGTTTTGGGGTGAGAAGGCATGGGTAACAGTGGGGTTAAGGTATTTGATTCAACACTGCAAGTCACATTAACCATGGCTGCTCCAAATGGAGGTTGGTTCATCGGGGAGGAGGGGAATTACAGATCACCTCACCCAGACAACTGAAAGGAACCTTAGCATGAAGTATTAACAGTGCCAGGGCCTTGGAAGAGGAGAGTGTGAAGGGCAAATGCTGAACGTGCAAGGGCCCTGGGACATACCTTTGCCACCCTGCATACGCATGATTCCAGAGGGCATAGACCCAGATGGGTTGTCCGTCGGAAGATATTGGGAGGTGGAGGCATGACAGGTTTACGGATTGCATAGGAAATAACCACATGACACTTCATTAAAGTGTAAGTGGGCTATATCTGCAAAAGTGTCATAAGGTTTACACTCATATTGCACTGTGCAACCACATGTGAAATCAAAACTTCATAATCTTTCCTTCTCGAGCACTTCTTGTAGGTGCTCCCCTGACATCCACAACAGGGTGGAGGCAGCCTGCTGACCAGTTTTCCCTGTTGTCTTGCATGACCTTGGTGGGTGTCATCTGGAGACCTGAGGCCAGGGGGGGGTCCTGGTTTACTTTGGCTGTCCTGCTGTAGAGAAGCTGCTCTCTCTGCGGTCACAAACGGTGAAATGTAAGGGATCACAGTCAAAGGATATCCTGAAGGGCTGGACACCTTTAGAAATTCCTGAGTGGTGGCCCTGTGTGTCCAACAGCTGCTTCTCCTTGAGGGGAAGGGGCACCTGTAGAGAGGTTGAGATGTCTTCTCGCTTAGCCACTGCGAAAGTTTACCTATGATTACAGAAATGGAGTATAGATCTGCATGCATCTCTAACATAATCTGCTGGACCAACCTCCCCACAGAGACGTCCATGTGTGCACAGGTCAGCACCACTTTGTCAGAGAGTAGGAAGATGGACTCCTCCAACTCACATGCCACTCTATTGAAGACCTCCACCACCTCTGCCTGATGTTCCCCTGCCTTTTGTTGCCTCTCTAGCATCTTGTATTGGTTAATTCCAGAGGTTTATCATTGGACTTGAACCTTGCAGAGGCCTCTTTCTCAGCAGTGCTCCATGTGCTGGTGCACTTGGCTGATCCTGCCTTCTCCTGCTGTCCATGTGGTGACCACCAGAATGTGAGACCCTTACTGAATCTAGTACCCACTGAGGTGTATGTCTCTCGGCTGGTGGAGGCTGTAGGTGACACCTCTACAGGTGCCATTTCTTCCTCCTCCTCAATGTCCTGGGTCCTCTGTGGGCTGGAGGCACTGCTGGACAGGACTTTATCCTCTTGCCGTGCCGTCTTCCTGCTGAGATCTGTAAGTGAGAGAGGAGAGAGTGAGTGACTGCATAAACTGCCTCCAGCATGGAGGAACACGTGACCCTTAGGATTCTGTGGCAATGAGCATTGTTACTGGATTAAGGCCCATTTCTCCATCGCCACAGGCTTGGTAAGGTTCCTCCCCTACCAGCTGGGCTGCTCACCCCTCAAAGTCCATCAGGTTATTGAAATCAGGCCGGCTCCATCCTGTCTTCTTTCTCACTCTCAAATTGTGCCTTAGCTTTTCCTGTGTAAAGCGAGAAGGAGGGGTTTACAGGTTTGGGCATTCATGGGCTGGATTCTCCGATTCTGAGACTAAGTGCTGACGCCGGCGTGGGAACGGTGGCGTTCTAGGACCGCAAGAATGGCGCAAAATGGCCATTGATCCCCCGTCTATTGAGGGGCTAGCAGGCACGCAGCATAGTGCACCTGGCTCTAGCTGCGGATACGGCCAGAGAATTGTCGGGTTCGTGGCCATCGTGCGCACGGCGGCGGCCGTGGCGTGCAACATGGCGCCGGCCGCGCACGGACCCGGCCTGCTAAATAGTGACCCCCTTTGGACAGACTCGCCACTCCTGGACCACCCCCCACCAGTGCCCCCAGCCCCAGCCAAAGCCCCCCCTGCCTGATGACGCCCCCCCACCCCCGACTGTGGCGGCGATGGACTTAGTCTGCAGTCGCCACGCCAAGTTCCCGAAAATAAATACCACACGCAACTGACGCCATCGGGGGCGGAGCATTGGAGGGAGGGCCTCAGGTAACGTCTCGATTTCAGCACCAACCTGGATTCTCCGGCCAATCGCCGAACGTAATTTCGGCGTCGGAGACCGGAGAATCCTGCTCCATGTTTCTTTTTCATGCTTCCACTCTTACAAATAACCCACTGGGTTGTGTAGCATTTGATTGATGTGTTGCAGGTTGTCCACAAGGGTTCTGAGGCATCACCATCCAGAGCGGTGAGAAAATGCAGATAGAAGTATAAGCCTCACAGAGACATGTAATGAGCAGTCCTTATTGGTGCCCTCAATGCCTGAGCCCCAACCCACCCTGACGTCCCCCTCCTCCCACTTCCAGATATCATGTGAGCTCTCTGTGTGGAAGTGTGGAAGAGGTCCGTGTGAGCAGTTGAGGGTTCACTTACACTGGTGGAGTGGATGAAGTCATTCATCTGTTTGTGGCATTGCAGGACAGTCCTTTGGCGTAGGCTCTGGGCACTAGCCACCCTGGAGAGTTCCTCCCATGTTGGGTTGGTCTGTTGGCCTGGCCACCTTCTCATATCAATCCTCTGGGTAGAGGATGCTCCTCCTGGCCTCCACTTCATTCAGCAGAACTTTCAGGGAAGTGTCACTGAATCTGGGGGCTGGAGGTCTCTGGGATCTGTGAGCCATCTCCTCCTTGAATGGTGGGTGGGTTGATGCCTGGGTGCCTTTTAAATATGGTGCCCAGGGGGTGCGCGCCATCCAGTTCACTCCGCTGCACGAAGCATCAGGAAATCCCGGCTGTATAATTAATGAGGCCGACATCACAAGGTACAATGTGAATTCCCACTGACCTCTGCAGCGGTTCCCACCCCTGCCATGGGACTTAGTGCTGGGTTGGAAAATTCCAACTTTCATTTCAATTACATTTTGGGTAAGTTAAAATGAGGTTTAGGATTCACAACAGTTGTTCGGGTCATCCAAATAGCAACAAATTGCATTTATAAAATACACTTGATATTGTAAAAGACTTGATCAAAGAGGTAGATTTTAAGCACAGTGCTAAAGGTGCAGATACCTTGGGGGGAATTCCAGAACTTTGGGTTTCAATGCTGAAAACATGGCTGTCATTGTTGAGTCGAGGGAAGTGGGAGGATCTGATCAGTTTTTGGATAATATTGCTGAGGGTAGCATATTGATAATAAACAAGAATGGATTAAGGGTAGACCTTTGGAGGAACCACTAGTAAAATAGAAAGAGGAGTAAGCTATTAAGCTCCTTGAGCCTGTGTCACTATTTAATTAAATCAAGGCTGATCTTTGACATAACTCCATGTATTTGCCTTTGCTCCATATCTCTTAAAACCTTTGGTTAACGAAAGTCTATCAATTTTGGATCTAAAAATAACACTTGGCCGAACATCAATTGCTGTTCTTGGAAGAACTCTTGAAAGGCCTGGCTCCTGTGTGCAGTCCAAGCTGAAATAGTTTCTCTTCATCTCTTCTTTTGGTTGGCCTTAATATCTTGAAGACTTCAATCAGCTCACCCTTTAATCATCTGATTGCTGGAGAATATGACTCTCATTTGTGTAATCTCTCCTCGTGGTTGGACCAGGTATTATTCTAATAAATCTATACTGCACTACCTCCAAGGCCAATATGGCCTTTCTAAGGTGCAGTGCTCACATTACTCCAGATGTGATCTAACCAGGGCTTTGTACAGCGGTAATATAACCTCTACCCCACTGCATTCTAGTCTTCTAGATATAAAGGCCAATATTCCATTAATGTTTTTTATTATTTTCCCCAATTGTTCATAACAAGTTTATCAATGTATGTACTTGAATAGTTTGGCCTCTGCCGCGCTCTCTCCAGCAATACATATCTGGATTAAGCAGCCAATCTCATTTTTGATTCATTTGTCAGGTAACTGTCAGTGGTGACATGTACAAATTGTTTGAAATTTGGCCATGACCTTTGCTGGGCGTCACAAGAGGATGTGTACTCGGGTACAAAAGGTCAATTGTCACTCATATCCCATAAGGAAATGCAATTAGTCCCCAGATTAGTGCAGAAAGCAAGTGACTATTAAAAAAAATTTACAATAACCTCAATAACTAATCTCCTCAAACCTTCTTTTGATAGATTTCATTGTCTGCTCACGTTTGTTTTGGTGCTTTCATACATACTTAGTCGTACCTCATTGATAGATTTTCAAGATGTATTTCTTATTTATGGTTCAAATGTTTCCTTCATCTCACTGAGCTGAATGAAATATTTTCCTCTGAGGAAGATTGGCTCAATTCTTCCACATTCCCTGCTGTCCACAATCTCAGTTCATATGGAGGGGAATCAAACTGTTTCAACAATCGGCAGACAATCCACTTTGCCAAACTACCTTCCAAACAGTGAAGATGAAAATTATGCCCATTATAGTTACTTCCTGGATCTATTATTTCTGTCGGTGGAGCTGCGATAGATATTTTCAATGTTAAAAGTATCATGGAAACATAGAAAATAGGAGGAGGCCTTTCGGCCCTTCGAGCCTGCTCCGCCATTCATTATGATCGTGGCTGATCATCGAACACAATAGCCTAATCCCGCTTTCCCCCATATCCTTTGAATAGAAACATAGTGTCACCCTGTAACATGTTTTAAAGATATATTACAATCTCCTTCCAGATTATGAGTTTCCCTCAAACGGAAATATTTTCCATCCATTGTTTCTCAACAACTGAAATGTTTATTTGCAGGCTTTAACTTGACACAAAGCCTGGGTTTTTATCTCGCAGCAGTCATGAGAAAATGTCAATCACATCTATGCATTCTGAGTATGTTCAGTTTTCAGGCATTCTCATCTTGCATCAACAGGAATGAATAGTAATGGTATATACCATCATCCTGTGCTGTTCCTTTGCTGTTTCAAAAAATAAACTTTGAAAGAAACTGGAGATTGAATTTCAAAGCTTTTATTTCAGGCAAGTGTTAATTTAATATAAATACATCAAAATTGTGCTTTTCTGGTATGAAATCCTCACAGAAAACAGAGCACAAATGAACATAAAATACTAATGTTACATGTGAAACAATAATGGGATTCGTAACAGCTTTCATATTTTTATTTGTTGATAGAAAAGTTAGTGGTATATCAAAAGAGAAATGCTTTTGGTTATATTTGTTTAATTAAAATATTTCCCTTGAAATATTCCAGGCATAATGATTTTTATTAGATCACCGAATCACAGAATTATTATGGTGCAGACTGAGACCATTCGGCCCATTGTGTCTACACCTGCTCTCCAAGTGAGCTCACTTAGTGCCACTCTCTTGTCTTTTTCACATACCCCTGCACATTGTTTCTGTTCAAATAATCATCTAATTTCCTCTTGAATGCCTCAATTGAACCTGCCTCCACCACACTTCCAGGCAATGCATTACAGACCTGAACCACTTTCTGTGTGAAAATGCTTTTTCTCACATTGCATCTTCTTTTGCAAATCACGTTAAATCTCATTCTCAGTCCTTTAATGAACGGGAACAGTTTCTCCCTATTTACTCTGTCCAGCCCATTCATAGTGTTGAACAACTCTATCAAATCTCCTCTTGGCCTTCTCCTCTTCAAGGAAAACAGTCCCAGCCCCTCCAATCTATCCTCATAACTGAATTTTCTCATCCCTGGAACCAAAC
Source organism: Scyliorhinus canicula (assembly GCF_902713615.1). Classification (NCBI taxonomy): domain Eukaryota; kingdom Metazoa; phylum Chordata; class Chondrichthyes; order Carcharhiniformes; family Scyliorhinidae; genus Scyliorhinus; species Scyliorhinus canicula. The sequence goes on from NC_052148.1 coordinate 230,100,220, forward strand.
TTGTAAATTTATTCTGCACTCTCTCTCATCAGGATGTTCATAGTGGGGGATTCAGCAATGGTAATGACATTGAATGCCAAGGGGAGGTAGTTAGATTCTCTCTTGTTGGAGATGGTCATTGGCAGGTAGTGGTGCAGAGGTTATCAGTCCAAACCTGTGGACTTACACTGAGATGCCAATCTGTGTGATATGTAATAATAATCTTTATTGTCACAAGTAGGCTTACATTAACACTGCAATGAAGTTACTGTGAAAAGCCCCTAGTTGCCACATTTCGGTGCCTATTCAGGTACACTGAGGGGAATTCAGAATGTCCAATTCACCTACCAAGCACTTCTTTCGGGACTTGTGGGAGGAAACCCGAGCACCCGGAGGAAACCCACACAGACACGGGGAGAACGGCGGATTCCGCACACAGTGACCCAGGCTGGGAATGATTGACGTTGATAAATTCGCAGAGGAGGAAGGACAGGATGAGGAGCAGGAAGAAGAATCAGATGGTGCAGCAGCTGGAAAGAAAGTAAATAGAAGGCAGCATGCTTGCTGAGACCTTGGCCGGGATTCTCCCCTACCCGGCGGGGCGGGGGCTCCCGGCGGGACGGAGTGGCATGAACCACTCCGGCGTCGGGTCTCCCCAAAGGTGCGGAATTCTCCGCACCTTTGGGGGCCAAGCCCTCACATTGAAGGGCTAGGCCCCCGCCGGAGTGGCTCCCGCTCCACCGGCCGGCGCGAACGGCCTTTGGCGCCCCGCCAGCCAGGGCCGAAAGGTCTTCGCCGGCCAGCGGAAGACCGCGCATGCGCCGGCGCGTCAGCAGCTGCTGACGTCATACCGGCGCATGCGCAGGGGAGGGGGTCTCTTCCGCCCCCGCCATGGTGAAGGCCATCGCGGGAGAGAAGAAAAAGAGTGCCCCCACGGCGCAGGCCCACCCGCCGATCAGTGGGCCCCGATCGCAGGCCAGGCCACAGTGGGGGCACCCTCCGGTGTCAGATCGCCCCGCGCCCCCCGGAGCCCGCCCGCGCCGCCATTCCAGCCGGTCAGGTAGGTGCTTTGATTCCCGCGGGCGGGAGAGCCTGTCAGCGGCGAGACTTCGGCCCATCACGGGCCGGAGAATCGCCGTGGGGGGCCTGCCGACCGGCACGGGGGGCCGTTCGCGCCGGCCGGTGGAGCGGGAGCCACTCCGGCGGGGGCCTAGCCCCTCAATGTGAGGGCTTGGCCCCCAAAGGTGCGGAGAATTCCGCACCTTTGGGGAGACCCGACGCCGGAGTGGTTCATGCCACTCCGTCCCGCTGGGAGCCGCCGCCCCGCCGGGTAGGGGAGAATCCCGGCCAAGGTCTCAGCAAGCATGCTGCCTTCTATTTACTTTCTTTCCAGCTGCTGCACTGTCTGTAGTTCTATTAAGGAGCAATTTAGATGTAATGATCAGGCACACACTGTGAAGATGTGGACCCACTTTCTCAGCAGCGTACCGTTGTGTATTGTACTTGCAGGATAAAGAAGTGGAAATGCTGAAGCACACGGGGTGAACGCAGTCATCAACAGAGGTTTATTAGATGGCTGTGAACTGTACAAAGGCTTGATCCAGACTGAGACAAAGCTCACAAAGTAGCCGGTGACATCACAGACTATCATGTGACTAGCCTCTTAAAGTGACCATGCAACAACACAACAACAACCCACATATACAACATCCTTGTCCCTTTACTTCTGAGGTTCATCACAACAAATAACTATAGTATTTTTACATAGTCATGAAAACATATACCAGGGCAGGCATTAAATTATTACACAGTGATAAAACATTCAGTCGGAAAGAAAATCTATTGGGGGCATTGTTTCCACGCTGATTGCCTGCGCACTTTTGACTGTTCTTGACCTTAGATGTATTCTCAGGTTCTTCAGTGGATGTCTCTACTCTGGAAAAGGTTACAGCCTCTTTTACAGAAGGAAGACTAGTAGCAGCAGGGGATTCTTCAGCAATTTCTGTTTCTGTGGATTGACCAGAAGTCAATCATGCAGTCTGATTGTATGGATGGTGTTTCTTCTCGAGATAGTTCTGGCACACATGTTACTGACACATTGATGCGTGTAGTTAACATCTGATCTGCGTGTCTTCTCCACACTAACTCATTTTCAGTTTGTACTGTTTAGGAGATACGGCCGATTTGAGCTAATACAGTTGCAGGAATCTACTTCTCATGAGTGGTATAGTTGCGTGTCCACTCTTGCTCTCCTTCTTGAAACATTTTCAAATTACCTTCTCTTCTCAAGATTTGCAACCGCTGGTTACATTCTATTATCTCGGACAGCTTCCTTTTCAGTATGTTAAAGCTGGGGAACTCTGAGTGGTCACGTGTGGCATTACGATACGTCGGCAAGAAACTGTTTAGGTGACAATGTAATGAATCTTGGTCCTTGGAGGCTTTCAGTGCATCCTTCAGGGACTGGACAAACTCTTTGGCTAAACCATTGGTGGATGAGTGGAAAGAGGCTGATTTTATGTGTTAGATACCACTCATCTTTAAATAGCCCACAAACTCTTAAGCCGTGAACTGTGGATCGTTGTCACTCACAATTTGTTTTGGTTTCCCAAATCTGCCGAAATTCTCGTTGAGCTGTTCCATGGTTGTTGACTACATCAGTGCCACCTCGAGCCACTTGGAGTGTGCGTCTACAATGTCTATGAACATGTGCCCTCCTCTGGGCCAGCAAAGTCAATGTGTAGATATTTGTCAAGGCATTTTGGGCCACTCCTGTGGATGTAATGGGGACAATGGTGGTGTGTTCCTTATCCACGCACCTGACTGGCACAGTCCTGTTTTTCCTCTATCCCTGGCAACCAAAGGTAGCTTAGTGCAAGTTCTTTCATTCAAACTATACCTGGGTAATGTATCATGTAATTATTCCAATACGCTCTGAGGCAAGTTTGGAGGAATTATTACCCTCGTCCCCCCACAATGGGCACCTGCCCTCTACTGTCAACGTAGATTTTCTGGAAATATACGGCTTTAATTTGGGATGCGTTCCTGATATCCTCCCTTTTAATACCATTTCCAGAATATCCCCATCACAGATCATTTCTGGTATGGACTTATGTTGTTGGACTTGAGCTTCAGCAGTGGAACGTGTTCAATCTGTGCACAACAGGATATTTTCACTGCTGGATGTGATCTAATTAGCAAGCAAAGGCAAACGTGACAATGCATCAACATTGACATAGCTCTCTGATTGACAATATCTGATCTCGTAGGAATGGGCTGATAATATTAAAGACCATTGTTGAAGTCTGCTTGCTGCCAAAGAAGGAATAACTTTATGTGGCCAAAAATAGCTGTTAAGGGCTTCTGCTCATCAACAAGTGAAATGACGACCATAGAGGTGTTGGTGAAATTTTCTCACACTGAAAATAATACTCAATGCTGCCTTCTCCAACTGAGTGTAGTTTGATTCAGCGCTTGTTAACGTACGTGAAAGAGCAGTACGGTGGCGCAGTGGTTAGCACAACTGCCTCACGGTGCTGAAGTCCCAGGTTCGATCCCGGCTCTGGGTCACTGTCCGTGTGGAGTTTGCACATTCTCCCTGTGTTTGCGTGGTTTTCGCCCCCACAATCCAAAGATGTGCAGGTTAGGTGGATTGGCCACGCTAAATTGCCCCTTAATTGGAGAAAATGAATTGGGTACTCTAAATTTATTTAAAAAAAGTTAAGGTATGTGATGCAGCAGCTATTGGCCTTTCTTCCCCTGATGGTAGTATGTGTGACATCACTGCTCCAACTCGGTGAGGCATCACAGACAAGTTGTAACAGTAACTTTGGGTTGAAATGTACCAACTGACTTCTTCAGTGCTTCTGACTGATATGTTGCTTCACATTTTGGTGTCCATTGCCATGCTTGTTTTATGCACAACAAAGTATGTAGCAGTTTGAGTAGGGTAGCTACATGCAGGAATAATTTCCCATAGTAGTTAATTAACCCGAGGAATGATCTTAACATTTATAAATGTCTCCATGATAGCCTCAATGTCTTAGATGCCTTATGTAAAACCTTGCTATTGATCACATGGCCTAAACATTGGAGTGATTTTGAAGGAAGACACACTTATCTTTTCTCATGCAAGGACCACATCTGAAGGAATTTCAATGTGGCTTCTTAGTGTTCCTGTTCATTGGTACAAGTAAATCATCAAGGTAACACTGAAACCCTTTAGACAACTAAGGATCTGGTCCATGCACCGTTGAAATAAAGATGCTGACATTTTTCCAAAAGGTAATCAGGTGTTGAGATTCAGCTGCAATATTAATTTGCAGGTAGACCTACGATAGGTAAATCTTGCTAAACTTCTGTTCTCCTGCTACGCTGGCAAACAAATCCTCCATCAATGGTAGCGGGTATTGATCTGTGCATAGAACCAGATTGATTGCTGTTTTCAAATTTCCGCAGCTGTGTATAGTTTTATCCTGCTTCATTACTGGCACAATGGAGGTTGCCCAGATACTAGTAGTGACGTTTCCTAAGGCTCCTGTATCCACAGGTTTCATTAGATCAGATTCTACCTTTGGACATAAGCGTAGGGTACTGCTCTAGGCTTGAGACTCTTAGGCTGGCTGTTTTGCATGATTTTTGGTGACACTTGTACTCGTTTCATGGACCCCAATGTAGAACATAGAACATACAGTGCAGAAGGAGGCCATTCGGCCCATCGAGTCTGCACCAACCCACTTGAGCCCTCACTTCCCACCCTATCCCCGTAACCCAATAAACCCTCCTAACCTTTTTTGGACACTAAATGAAATTTAGAATGGCCAAACCACCTAACCTGCACGTCTTTGGATTGTGGGAGGAAACTGGAGCACCCGGAGGAAACCCACGCAGACACGGGGAGAATGTGCAGGTTCCACACAGACAGTGACCCAGCAGGGAATCGAACCTGGGACCCTGGTGTGGTGAAGCCACAGTGCTATCCACTTGTGCTACCATGCTGCCCTCTTATGTCTTCAATACTGCTGTTTTTCTAAGATGGTTTGTAGGTGCATCTCAGAATCAACTAAGCTGTTCCCAGCACTCCAGGTCAACTATATCTTCTTGAAACAAGAGCAGCCAAAGAAATCTGGAGAACTTTTTCAGACAACATGGAGGGGCAGCACCACAGTTTGTCCATTTAACTCAACTTGACTGTGATGTACCCTCTTCGAGGCACTGTTTCCTCAATGTAGATCCTCAGGATGACATCTGCTAGCTTTAATGGTAGGTGATTCAACTTTTGTTCATAAGTGGTCTCAGGAATTAAGGAAACGACAGCCCCTGTATCGACTTCCATTTTTATTGTAAGAAGTCTTACAACACCAGGTTAAAGTCCAACAGGCATGTTTCAAACACTAGCTTTCGGAGCACGGCTCCTTCCTCAGGTGAATGAGGAAGATTCCTGAGGTGAATGTTCCAGTTTTATTGATTGTCCGTTTAATTTTGGAATTACTCCGAACTGATGTGATTCACCTTGGACTGAAGGTAAATTTTATTTTAATTCGTCATCAGGTTGATGTGCTGCATCTTTATTGTTGTTCTAGGGCGCGATTCTCCGGAAAAAATCCCAAGTGTGGTAGCTCAGCGAAACTGGCAATATAATTCAACATCAATTGGTTAACTTAATGAGGCCTCACAGGCTTCTTGCCGCAAATAACACCTCACCAGCTGATTTGCTGGGTCCGCACTCGCCAGACCACCCCCCCCCCCCCCCCCTCCTAACAATGTCGAGCAGCAAGTAGGCTGCACTTGCTCAGCCAACCCCAACAAGCTCACAATAATGGCGCCAAGGAGACCATCCCAAGATTTGGGGAATGCTGACCTGGGGAGGCTCCTGGACGCAGTGGAAACCTGGAGGGATGTCCTCTCTGTGTCTCCTCAGGAAAAGCTTTCCCATAGTCGGCGGGAGAGGGCCGACTGGCAGTGGTGTGCCAGACATAAGAATCCCCGCCTCCTTCAAGGGCCCTGGAGGTGACTGGTGTGGCCGCAGACAGAACAGTCACCCACACGGCGTCTGGCGGATGCCGCAGCGATGAGCTCCACCCGGGGAACCTGTCAAACGTGAGTAGTGATTGCCTTGCTAACTGACTGACTGACTGGTGGGCAGCATGGTAGCACAAGTGGAAAGCACTCTGGCTTCTCAGTGCCAGGGTCCCAGGCTTGATTTCCTGCCAGTCATTGTCTGTGCGGAATCTGCACGTTCTCCCCGTGTCTGCTTGGGTTTCCTCCGGGTGCTCCGGTTTCCTACCACAGTCCAAAAATGTGCAGGTTAGGTGGATTGGCCATGATAAATTGCCCTTAGTGACCAAAAAGGTTAGGAGGGGTTATTGGGTTACGGGGATAGGTTGAATGTGAGGGCTTAAGTGGGTCGGTGCAGACTCGATGGGCCAAATGGCCTGCTTCTGTACTGTATGTTCTATGTTCTTTGACCCATCTCTCCCACTGACCACATGTCCTTTCTCCCGCAGGACCTCCAGCCGACGGAGATGGCCACCCCAGGTGACTCCCTCTCCTGACTTCGAGGAGAACACCTCGGAGGATAGCTTCGAGGATGTCACCGTGGTCACGGCACAGCTGTCATCCCCACCTGCTACCAGCATAGATACCCACACCTTGGTGGGATATGTCAGTGATCAAGCTTCTGGGGCACAATCTGGTGAGCACCACACTGCTGATGATGTACAACAGGTGCAGGCAGGAACCCCCAGGCAAGAAAGCATTCAGAGGTCTGTGGACCCACCCTGATGCTGAGCCTCAGGAAATGGTTTCCCGGAGCTGATGGAGACGATAGGGAGCGGCCAGGACGTTCGGAGGGAGATGTCAACGTCACTTCAGCAGATCCATAGATGCTTGGAGGAGTCACAGAGACTACTGTGCAGGAGATGGCGCTGCAATTGCTAGGGTTGCAACCACAGTGGAGAGCCTGATGCACACCGTCGGCACCATGAGTGAAGGTGTCCAAGGGGACCTGCAGCCGGTGATGGCCATGGCTGAGGGTCTCGGCAGAATGTCTGACTCGCTGGGGGATGTCACCCAGCACCAGGCCGACCTTGATGAGGTCCTGTGGGACATGTCCTGCTCTCAGATGGGCATGGCTGAGGCACTGCAGAGCATGTCCCAGTCACTGAGGGGCATCGCTGAGGGCGTCGACACAATGATGCGGACCATGGGGAACCACCAGGGTTGGCAGAGCCAGATGATGCAGGCTAGCCGGGGCTCAAGCGTGCTGCCCCTCTATTCCAAGATGAACCCCAGGGCCCTATGGGGACCATTCAGGAAGAGCGGGCCCTGGGTGCCAACCCAGACCTATCACATAGAGTAGCGACAGTGGCCAGTTGCTCCCCCGAGTTCCACTCCTCTGATGAGGCCACATCTCACAGTCAACACACGGCACGGGGCAGCATGGCTGTGCATGTGCTGCCAACAAGTGAGCCGGGGCCCTCCATCCCCAGAGCCCTCAGAGGAAGCCTGCGAGGGGCATTGAGGACCACAGGACAAGGTAAGCAGCTGACTGCCTCCACCCCAGATGTGCATCCTGGGGAAAACACCAAGACGTAGTGATAGAGCTAGGAGGGCCAGGCACGTTGAGGATCACCGAGGGCACTGGGGTATGGGGCAAGGGGGTTGGGGTGTATGTAGGGGGTGGGGGTGGTTGGGGACGAGGGGGGGTGGTTGGGATGGGGGTTTGGCAGCACATTAAACAAATTTTTGCACAACCATTATGATGCCTCTGTCACTTTCTTCTGCAATGTGGGCTGACCCCCGGACCCTTTGCCCATCTCTCCAGGCATCCCCCCCCTGGCGAACCAACCCTGTGGGGGGTCCACCACCCCGCCGAGCACTGGGATGGCAATCCCAGCACCACTGGGCTCTTTTCCTGTGAGTAAAGATGGCTACTCACCTCCTCAGCTCTCCACAGAAGCCCTTCCAACAGGTTCATGTTTTCAAAAGGAGTACTAATCGGCATTAGCGGGAACACTTGCTGGGGAGGCCGCTGAATGATGGGAGGCCGTTGGATATGGGGTCGCTCACGTTGGTTGTATGGAAATTGGGCTTGATTAAGTGATGAGCTTGATTAAGTGATGATAATTGGTTTCTCGCCACGCTACGCCGATATCCCAATTTCGCCTATGGGAGCGGGCCAATTGCATTGCAAACTGTTTGGCACCTGGCGCAGATCTTGATTTTGGCCTCTCCCGCTGTTCACCGGCCTCGCTATGCTTGAGCAAGAGTGCAACGAGGCCGGAGAATCGCGTCCATACTTTCTCTTCCATCCTGAATTTTCTGAGTGGAATTTGTTCTCTTTCTTACGTTAGGTGTGTTCTGTGATTTTCTTTGAACGTTCGTCTCTGTAGAAACTGGTTTACTCCCTCAACCTCTTGCCTCAATTTTTGCATTGGCTATCCTTGCTCTAGCAATCAGCCTGTGAATGGACCATTTTTGCACAGCGATGACATGCCTGTTGCTGGGTAGATTTTCTCTGGGCGGCAGCCACTTTATGGATTCTTGTGCCTGCTCTAAGCTAAGAAGCCTCCTTAGCAGCAAGCTTCATTGGCAATGTTAAGTTGCCCCTAAGTGTCCAATGGTTAGGTGGGGTTGCGGGGATAGGGTGGGGGATTATAGATCATAGAATTTACAGTCCAGAAGGAGGCCATTCGGCCCATCGAGTCTGCACCAGCTCTTGGAAAGAGCACCCTACCGAAGGTCCACACCTCCACCCTATCCCCATAACCCAGTAACCCCACCCAACACTGAGGACAATTTTGGACACTGAGGGCAATTTTGGACACTAAGGACAATTTTAGAATGGCCAATCCACCTAACCTGCACATCTTTGGACTGTGGGAGGAAACCGGAGCACCCAGAGGAAACCCATGCAGACACGAGGAGAACGTGCAGACTCCGCACAGACAGTGACCCAAGCCGGGAATCGAACTTGGGACCCTGGAGCTGTGAAGCAATTATGCTAACCACTGGACCTAGGTAAGGTGCTCTTTCGAAGGGTCGTTGCAGACTCGATGGGCCAAATGGCCTCCTTCTGCACCGCAGGGATTCTATGATTCTATGATAGTCACCACACCGGAACTGCCCAAGGGGCTTCCGAAAAAAACCCTGACCCTACCCAGCCCAAACGCACTATGGGAGGGTCCCCGACCACCCCCAAGTCACCCCCAGATTGGCACTTTGGAAGTGCCCATGCCAGTGCCACCTGGTCATCTTGGCAGTGTCAGACCAGCACCCAGGGGCACTGCCAGGGTGCACAGGTAGCACCAGGACACCACCCTGCCCAAAGGGTATGCAGCTGGGGGCCTCCAATCCTCTGGGAGACCCCCATGAGTGCCTTTCCATCTGGTCCTCATTTGTGGAGACCAGTACTGAATGGCACTCGCCCGAGTTCTCTGAGACGAAGGGGATGAATCCCAATGCCTCAGATACCTCGGGAATCTGCATATTACAGTGATACTAGCTGTCTTGCTCTAATATGCAGACTTGCCAAAAAGCGATCCCACCCACAATGGGCGGGATTTTTTTCTTTTTTGGACACTAAGGGCAATTTAGCATGGCCAATCCACCTAATCCGCACATCTTAATAATAATCACTTCATGTCACAAGTAAGCTTCAGTGAAGTTACTGTGAAAAGCTTCTAGTTGCCTTTGGACTGTGGGAGGAAACCAGAGGACCCGGAGGAAACCAACGCAGACACGGGGAGAACGTGCAGACTCCACACAGACAGTGACCCAGCCGTGAATCGAACCTGGGAGCCTGGAGCTGTGAAGCAACTGTGCTAACCACTGTGCTACCGTCCTGCCCTGACATCATAACGTCTCGCAAGTTCAAGTTGAATCTGACGAGGTGTTGCTTGCCGGATAGATCCTGGGAGTGGGGGTCTCCCGGCTTTTATCGGCCATGTCATGCCGCAGCAAGCTGCTTTGTGGGCGCATGTGGCCATTGGATCGCGCCTATGATTTAAAATAGTTTTTGTTCCTAGTTTGTTCTCTTTGGAAAATCATTCATTCTGATCCATTCCTCCTAACCAGTTTTCTATTTTGTGTATTGTATTTGCTGAATAAAGGAATGTAATGCTGATGTACATGGGGCTAATCACAACTATCAAAGAGGTTTAATAAATGGCTGTGAACACTATAAAGTCTTGATCTACACTGAGGCAAAGCCCACATAGTAGCCGATTATGTCACCGACTATCACGTGACTAGACTCTTCAAGTGAACATGCAAAAACAAATCACATATATCACATTCCCATGACACCTTAATCATGCCACTTAGTAAGTTAAAGGTAGGTTTCTTGAAGGTTGGGGCCACAACCTGGCTCCCGATTCCCCTTCAAGACCCATACTCAGCCGTGGAACATGGCTTTAATCAGATCCATGAATCAACTAGGACCCTCATCAAAACTGACGATTAGAGTTAACAAAAAATAATTCATTCACTTGGACAGGTCTGATACCTTCAAATGGGCGGCACGATAGCACAGTGGTAAGCACTGCTGCTTCACAGCACCATAGTCCCAGGTTCGATTCATGGCTTGGGTCACTGTCTATGTAGAGTCTGCACTTTCTCCCCATGTCTGTGTGGGATTCCTCCGGGTGCTCCGGTTTCCTCCTACAAGACCCGAAAGACATGCTTGTTAGGTGAATGGGGCATTCTGAATTGTCCCTCAGTGTACCCGAACCGGCGCCGGAGTGTGGCGACTAGGGGATTTTCACAGTAACTTAGTTACAGTGTTAATGCAAGCCTACTTGTAACAATAATAATAAAAGATTTAAAGATTCCTGCAATACAATCCTGCCAGAACACCCCTTATGATTGTATCTTTCTGTATGTGACAAGTTTGCTTTGTAATGGAACAACACATGCCGTGATTGGAGGAGGACCTTCAGCACATTGAGGGAGCGGACGCTAATGAAATACACGGTGACAAGGAGGTTGGTGGGATCCAACTGTTTGGCAGAAGCTCATTGAAGAGAACTACAGCTGAACAGTCCATGACAGTGGCGCGGTGGTTAGGACAGCTGCTTCATGATGCTGAGGCCCTGGGCTCGATCACAGCCCCAGGTCACCGTCTGTCTGGAGTTTGCACATCTCCCTGTGTCTGTGAGAGTCTCACCCCCACAACCCAAAGATGCGCAGGGTAGGTGGATTGGCCACGCTAAATTGCCCCTTAATTGGAAAAAAAACCCCAAAAACTTTACAGTTATTGAAGAAAAGACGAGATTCAATTTGGAAGTGATTTGCCCGAGTGGCTGATCTCTTCCTGCTAGGTCACCTTTTGATATGAAACAGAGAAATTGCTTGTTTAGGTATGTACAGATTGCTCAGAGGAAGAGCACTGAAATATTTTGATAAAGCAAATGAAGGTGAGACAATACACCTCCACCAACTGTCTGTTGCCAATTCACCTCCAAATTTCCTACCTCCCACTGTCTGTCACATTTGTCTGCTTATGATGCCTAAAGCCTACTCTTCCGATGTTCTCCACGGTTTCACTACACAGGGCATACACAAGTCAGCTCCTTTAAGTTACCAGCTATGCAACCAGGTTAACAAAAAGAAGCTACACACTTAAAAAAATTGCTCAGGCATTCCAAAATAAAACTTCAAGGTTCCTTGCTTGAAGGTTAAGGTGTATCGTGAGTGTTGCACATGTTGGCCTTCACATGATTCTGTTTTGTTGATGTCCAGTTGCCACAAGAGAAAAAAGTAGATCAATAAGGAGTGGAAGGAAAGTCATATGATTGGTATTGGATATTGTTAAGAACACCACTGATGTTAAATGCAAGGATATCCCAAAACCCAGAAGGGGAACTTGGAACACTGGTTCTTAGTGATGTATATTATCAGTTTGGTTTACAATGAGAAAAGATATGCAAACCAGGGAGGAATAGTCCAGTCATTTTGTGATCAATTAATAAAGAATATTTATTAACTTAAAAAGAAAAGCACATAACAAGAAAGACTAAAAGACACTACAACAGTACACGTAACTAAACCAATGCCTACACGCACAGTATTACATGATATTACCCATTTGTTCCCAGTTACCTACTTTTCCTGAACTCTGAGATGCCCCTTCTCCCAAACAACATCCAAGATTATATAACTCTATGAGCTAAATTCAGCAAATAAATGCCATGCACAGGTTATTTGTCTACATTTGGGAAAACTGTCTTCAGGTTCAGCAAAGAAGTAATCTCAGTTCAAGTTTTTGATTTTAACCTGTTGCCCTGTTAGCAATAACTTGTTTTCAGGGGAGACTGTTTTCTGCAGCTGAGTGTGGCTGTGATGGTATCTGCCTCTTTGTGTCTCTTTCTCCAGTTACTATGCTATGGATACGTCATTCTTTCTCTTTGATGTCACCTACCCTGTCAACCTGTTTTTTTAGCAGCTGTAGGGGCTGCTGCATCACTTTTCATGAAGCACTCGAAAACAAAAAGGCAGACTCATAAACAAAATTGAGGTTAGAGAGAAGCAGCTACCCTGATGTAATAAATCCCGACAAATCTATAAAAATAAACAATCTGATTATCATTGAATCATAGAATTCCTACAGTGCTGAAGGAGGCTATTTAGCCCATCAAGTCTGCACCGACCCTCTGAAAGAGCACCCTTCCCAGGCCCGATCTCCCACTCTATCCCCGTAACCCCACCTAGGAGCAATTTATCATGGCCGATCCACCTAACCTGCACATCTTTGGACTGTGGGAGGAAACGGAGCACCCGGAGGAAACCCACGTAGACATGGGAAGAATGTGCAGACTCCACACAGACAGTCACCTGAGGTCGGAATCGAATCCGGGCCCCTGGCGCTGTGACCGATCGTTTGTAGTTATGGGAAATTTTTAGTTTTTCATACTGACCATTTCATGGTTTTGATGGCTGCAGATGAGGAGATCAGCCAAAGAAGCCCCATTCCAATGAAAACCCCTGACCTAAGTCCCACCAGCCCAACACAAGCTCCCCCCCGCCCCCCCCCCGTCCCCGACCACCACATCCCATGAAGGACACCGATTGGCACCTTGGTGGCCATGGTTGGGAGGGCATTTACCACCTTGTCACCCCTTGGATTGCACGCCACCAATACTTGCACTAATTCATACCAGCGGGACTCTCGGCTAGGGGAGCTGGAGCATCCCACCTGGCTTGTGAAGGTGAGTTCTATCCAGCAATGACATGTAAAATAGCTCTAATAAGCTATTTGCATAGGCCTGCCATGTTGGGGCGGAATCCACGACTGGGAAGTCAGGAAACCTGCTGTGGCCGGCGGGGCAGGCATGGAGTCTCCTGACCGGTTTATTGCCTGGGGCAAATCCAATATTGTCCCGCCTTGGGATTCTCTGCCCAATTGGGATCTTAGTGGTGGAGTAAGGAGAAACGCAGCCTAGGTTTTGAGATTTGCAAGCACGGGCTGGTTGGATATGGTCAGTACTTTGCCTATTGGAAACAGCCAAAGAGAAGTGTTGTTTGATAAATTACATCAGTCAATGAGAGGTACGGCCTACATACCTGGCATCACACCAGTACTGAAATTCATATACAATATTATTCATCTGTGTAATAGGCGTAACGTCTTTTTAGCTTGACGGAGTCATTTGCTCAGCGTGCAAGCTTTTTGCTACAATAGGGAACATCAAAGCCGTCCAGCAGGAGAATGCCTACCCTGACCAGACCATTGCTCACTGTATATTGTGAAAACACATGAATGGGCTTAGGTTGCCACTTTCAGTCCAGAAAAGTGCCCAGTCGACCTCAGATTACCTTAGAAGGCTATGGTGTCTCAAAAATCAGCGCAACAGGTTAAACTAGTTATTGCATGCTCGTACTATGCAGTAGCAACACAAATAGTATTTTCCGCGAACAGGAAGCTACCAAAGCCCTGAAGAATCATAGCAAAACTTCTTTGTTCTTGTATTCTCATGCAATAAAGGCCAACATGTCATTTACCATCTTTTTAAAAAATAAATATTTTTATTCTCCTTTTTCACATTTTCTCCCAAATTTACACCCACCAATAAAACAATAAGCAGTAACGAATACAATGTCACTGCCCATATCAACAACAACAATCCCATCCTCCCACCAAACCCCCAAACAACAGCTCACATGTTAACATAATCAAATAACAAAAAGGAATCAGGAACCACCCATAGTCACCATTAACACATTCAGTCCCCTCCCCGCAACCCTCCCAACCACCCATGTTCAATGTTATCCAGTTCTTGAAAGTGCATAATGAATAATGCCTATGAATTGTAGAACCTCTCCATCCTTCCCCTCAGTTCAAACTTAACCTTCTCAAGAGTTAAGAATTCCAACAGATCCCCCAGCCACGCCGGGTGGAAAGGTTGCTCTCCATCCCAACAGGATCTGCCTTCGGGCGATCAACGTGGCGAAGGCTACAACATCTGCCTCCACACACGTATCCAACCCCGGCTGGTCCGGCACCCCGAATATGGCCTCCCGAGCGCCCGGGTCCAGTTTCACGTGCACAACTTTAGAGATTACCCTAAAAACCTCCTTCCGGTAATCCTCTAGCTTTGGACAGGACCAAAACATATGAATGTGGTTTGCGGGGCCTCCCTCGCAATGTTCACACACATCTTCTACCCGCTCAAAGAGCTAGCTCATCCTCGCCCTTGTGAGGTGCGCTCTATATACCACCTTCAGCTGTATCAGCCCCAACCTCGCGCACGAGGTGGAGGTGTTCACTCTCTGGTGCACCTCACACCAGAACCCCTCCTCCATGCCCTCTCCCAACTCTTCCTCCCACTTTGCTTTGATCCGTTCAAGTGGTGCCTTCTCCTCTTCCAAAATAGCCCGTAAACCGCCAACACTACCCCTTCTCCAGTCCCCCGTCGTCAGCACCTCCTCCAGCAATGTGGAGGCCGGCTCAACTGGGGGAAATATTCCTGGTCAACCATGTGATGGAAAGAATTTTGGACACTTTATTGCTATTCACAGCTCCAGACTACATTATGCATCTAAAAGTGGCAGGGCCGGCTCAAGGCACCGGCAACTCGGGCAGTCGCCCGGGGCGCCATGTGCTAGGGGGCGCCAGAGACTCGGGTCCCGCGCATGCGCAGTTGGGCCGGTGCCAACCAGCGCATGCGCGGTGGCCGCCCTCCCCTGTGGTGGCCGCCCTCCCCCGCGGTCCGCTCCCCCTGACCCCCCCCTCGGTCCCCCCCGCGGGTCCGCCCCCCCCCTCGGGTCCCCCGCCCCCCCCGCGGGTCCGCCCCCCCCTCGGGTCCCCCGCCCCCCCCTCTCGGGTCCGCCCCCCCCCCGCACCCCCCTCGGGTCCGCCTGCCTCGGCCCCGCCCCCCCCTCCCTCTCGGCGCCCCCCCCCCCCCCCAGGGCGCCGAAGTTCAGCTTGCCCGGGGCGCCAGCAACCCTAGGGCCGGCGCTGAAAAGTGCTGTTTCCACAGCAACTCAGACCCCTTTTGTGGTGGTGGGGAGAATACTGGTTAGTTAGACAGCCAATATTGATCAGTTTGGTGCCAACAACACGAGCTTCATTCCCTATTCAGGATGGACTGCCTCCTTACCCTACCCGTGGATGAAATTGTGACACTATGGGTTGGGCCTGCCTTCGGGCAGAGAACTGAAGAAGAAGAGCTAAACAACTCTGATTATTTTACCTTTATTGTCCAACAAAGCAACTTGTGACTTGAACCTAACCGCTAGGATTAATTTGTCCACTACCCGAACAATTGAAGAAGTATAGTGCCAAAGACGATTTTCTCCGAGTTTGGGTGTCTCCCGAGCTCTTTTAGAATGGCAGGCAGGATCTGATTCTGGGATTTCCAACTCATTCGTGGGCGTTCTGATTTTGGGTAGGGCCTTTAAAGGGTGCAGACAGGTTTGGGTCAAAAGCCCACACTCAATACTCCCAACCTGGTCGGATCTGTTACAGAGAAAGGCATATCCTACTCCACTATAATTTTTAAGTTGTATATATATTATATATAATATATATACACTTATATATATTTGTGTGGTAAGAAAGTATGAATGGTTTCAGTTTCATTTTTTTTGTGAGGCTTGGTGCCTGGGAGTCTGGATAGACTCCTGATTCAAAGGTCAGTAGCTGGATTCTCCGCTGTCAGGATTTTCCATTGCGCTGGCAGTGCACCTACACCCGGGAATTAATTAATGACAATTCCCCCTTACACATACACACAAAAGAACAGCAGTTGAGAGGCAGAGGATTCAGTGTGTGTCTGATGGAGGAAGACCAAAGGTTATTGGGGGCAGTTGTTGACTGAAGAGTCATTTATAGAACTCAGTAAAGTGATCAGTTTAGCAGAGGTGCTACGGGAAGACTGAGTAGAGGGAACTAATTTGTTTGCTCTGCACTTGAAGGAACAGGGAGTTCAGAGAGCATTTTTTGGGTGACTCGAGAGATTTGAGTTGGGTGAGAAGCATCAAGTGAATGCTTAGGAGTTCAGCAGAAGAAAAACTTTTGCAACAATGATTGTCCCAAGTGTGTAGGCTTTGTGTTTAGCCAGTGGTAGCTCTTCGTTGATTTATGCCTGTAATGATATTGTTAGGGCAAAGAAATGGTGTGAATTTTAAGTGTCTCCTTGTGTTTGCATTGAGATCTTTCCAACCTTTTTCATGGAATCATAGAATCATAGAACTTACAGTGCAGAAGGAGGCCATTCAGCCCATCGAGTCTGTACCACTCTTGGAAAGAGCACCCTACTCAAGATTTTTGTCTGGTGTAATTTTTTTTTCTCTTTTTAAAATTTAGAGTGCCCAATTTGTTTTTTCCAACTAAGGGGCAATTTAGCGTGGCCTATTCACCTACCTGGCACATCTTTGAGTTGTGGGGGTGAGATCCATGCAGACACGAGAAGAATGGGCAAACTCCAAACAGACAGAGACCCGGGGCCGGGGTCGAACCCAGGTCCTTGGCGCCATGAGGCAGCAGTGCTAACCACTGCCCCACTGTGCCGCCCTTGTCTGGTGTGATGTCGTTAAGTTTTCTCGTTTCATAAATATTTTACTCTTTGCATTAGAAGTCCATTAGCAGACTCCTATGAATTTGTTTAGTAACTTACCTCCACAGTTTTCCAAAAAAAAAGTTAGAATACTTGAAGCCAGATTTCGCTCGGAGATCTGACTTGTCCATAATTAACATCAGCAAGGATCATAACAGAGGGAATACATTAGAAAATGTATTCAAATGATAGAAATGATCACGGACTGATATAGTCATACTCACCAAACCATACCTGAGAGACAATGTCCCATACACCACCATCACAATCCCTGGGTGTGTCCTATATTACCGACAGGACAGGCCCACCAGAGTTGTCGGCACAGTGCAAAACAGTCAGGAGGGAATTGCCCAGAAGACCTCAACATTGAACCCGGATCCCAAAAAGTCCCAAAGCATCAAGTCCAACATGGACAAGGAAACCTCCTGCTAATTACCATCTACTGCACCCCCCCCCCCCCCCCCCCCCCCCCCCACTCCACCAAGGGCACAGAATGTACTCTAGATGGAGGACGTCAATGTTCATCACTAACTGTGGCTTGTTAACACAACTATTGTCAGAACTGACCAAATCCTGAAGGACATAGGTCTGCAGCAGATGCTGATGGAATCAACGGGGAGGGGGGGGGGGGAGCGGAATAAATGTATCTATCCATGACAGTATTGGCAGAAGTGACCACCACACAATCTTTGTGGAGAAGAAGTCCTATCTCCATACTGAAGATACTCTCCATCATGTTGTGTGGCATTGCCATTGTACTAAATGGCATAGATTTTGAACAGATTTGGAACTCAAAACTGGGCATCCATGAGATGCTGTGGGCCATCAGCTACAACAGAATTGTGTTCAACCACAGTCTTTAAACTCATGGCCTGGCATATCTCCCACTCTACCATTACCATCAAGCCGGAGATCAACTCTGTTTTAAGTGTAGAGGGCATGCCAAGGGCAGCATCAGGTACACGTAAAAATGAGTTGTCAACCTGGTGAAGCTACCACACCAGACTACTTGCATGACAACCAGCGTGTGACAGACAGAGGTAAGCAATCCCATAACAAATGGATCAAATCTAAACTTTGCAGTCCTGCTATATTCAGTCATGAATTGTTGAGGACAATTAAACAACTAATAAGAGGCGGACGCTCCACAAATATCCCCAACCTCAGTTATGGGGGAGACCAGCATATCAAAGAAAAAGACAAGGCTGAAGCATTTGCAACCATAGAACATAGAACATAGAACGATACAGCGCAGTACAGGCCCTTCGGCCCACGATGTTGCACCGACATGGAAAAAAACTAAAGGCCATCTAACCTACACTATGCCCATCTTCAGCAAGAAGTGCCGAGTGGATGATCCATTTCAGCATTCTCCTGAAGTCCCAAGCATCACAAAGGTCAATCTTCAGCCAATTCGATTCACTCCACCTGATACCAACAAATAACATAAGGCACTGGATGCTACAAAGGATTTGAGCTCTGACAACATTGAGACAATAGTACTGAAAACATATGTTCCAGAACTAGCAATTCTCCAGCCAAGCTGTTTCAACAAAGGCTTCTAACTGGAAATGTGGAAAATTGTCCAGATGTGACCACTAGAAAGGGAGCAGGGAAGATTCACCAGGACGCTGCCTGGGCTGGAGCATTTCATCAATGATAGTGGCTGGCTAGGCTAGTTTTGTTTTCCTTGGAACAGAGAAGACGGAGAGGGGGAACTGAGTAAGGTAAACACAATTTTGAGGCACATAGATAGTGTAGATAGGAAGAAACACTTCCCCTTAGTAGAGGGCTCACTAACCAGGGGACATAGATTTAAGGGAAGAGGCATGAGATTTGGCGGGGTTTTGAGGAAAAACCTTTCTTCCCAGATGATGGTGGGAATCTGGAATTCATTGCCTGAAAGGATGTTAGAGGCAGGAAACCTCACAACATTTAAGAATGTGAGAACCAATGCATGCAACGCTAGGGACCATGTGCTTGGATAATAGGATTAGAATAGATAGGTGCCTGATCACCAGCACAGGTATGATGAGTCAGAGTCTTTCTGTGCTGTAAAATTCTATGGCGCAATTCATAGAATTTCATAGAATTTACAGTGCAGAAGGAGGCCATTCGGCTCATCGAGTCTGCACCGGCCCTTACAAAGAGCACCCTACTGAAGCCCACGTATCTACCCTATCCCCGTAATCTAGTAACCCCCACTTAACATTTTTGGACACGAAGGGCAATTTAGCATGGCCAATCTTCCTAAACCCGCACATCTTTGGACTGTGGGAGGAAACTGAAGCAGCTGGAGGAAACCCCGCAGACACGGGGAGAACGTGCAGACTCTGCACAGACAGTGATCCAGCCGGGAATCGAACCTGGGATCCTAGCAACTGTGCTAATCACTATGCTACCGTGCGGCCCTAATTCAGCAGACTTAAATTAAAGTCAGCTGCAGCACTGAGAAACATCCCGCTATTCAACGCCACTTTGATGTTTTGTGGCCTTGGGGAGATTCTCTCCACCGAGTGCGTGCTCCTCGCAGGTCGTCCACCCCGATTTCAACCCTCCCCCCTTCAGGCTCCACACCTGCCATTTTTGAGCCTCCCCTCACCCACCCAATTTGCGGAGGCCCCCGGGAAGCCCCCCTCACCCCTCTCCAAATGGCAATGCCCATCCCTCGGGCCCAATCCTTGGCAGTGCCAACAAGAGGTGGGTACCTTGTTTTTGGACCTTTTTGCCCATTTTTGTGGGGGTATTTGGGGTGAAACTTGAATAATTCAATGGGATAAGAGTTCCACACAAGAGAAATGCCCAGAGGGTCTAGGTCCAAAAGCCAGTAAGTAAAGAATCGTTGTCTGATTAGGAAGCCTCTCGAGGCTCGTCTGTCGAGAAAAAGGCGAGTAAATGCACAGTGCTAAGGGTGTAGAGGCAGCTCTCTCAAAACAGAGCAATCAAATTGTCTTATTGGAGGCTGAGATGGCAAATCTTGGCCAGTGATAATAAAACACCGTTTGCCAAGGTGGATGCTTTGGCGAATCATTCCAGGGGACAGAACCTTAGAACCGTGAGGCTGCTGGGAGAGAGTAGAGGGACCAAATCTGACTGATTATATGTCGAAGGTGTTTGGGATGGTGGGGTAGGGTGGATCGTCGTTCTCTCCTCTGCTAGAACAGGCCTCTTGGTCACTCTGACAGCAGCCCTGTTCAGGTGAGCTACCACTGGCAATCATCGTCAGGTTCCACAGCTACCAGGAGAAGGAACGAATCCTGAGGTGGGCGAAGGATCACCAGGAAAACAAATGGGAGGCTCTATCAAGAAGTGGGAGTGGAGCTGGCTAAAAGGCAGGCGGCATTTAAAAAGGCCAAGGCTGCGTTATATAAAAGTGGAGTGCGGTTTGGGGTGGTGTACCCTGCATGCCTCCGAGTGACTTTTGACTCGAAAGACTATTATTTTGATGTGCTTGAAGAATCTGATGCCGTTGTGAGGAAGCTTGGCCTGGGGTGGGTTAAATTTTATTGTAAGAGGGCTAGTTGTTATTGGGGAGGACATGTATTATAGGGACTTGTTGCGGTTTCTTGTACCAGTTTGTTTGTTTTTTTACTGTTCTTGTGTGGGATGGGTGTGTTACTTTATCTATGTTCATTAAAGTTGGATGTTGACTGGTTGTTAAGGTTTTTATTTACCTTTAGTCCGGGCGGGGCTGCCTGCTAGCTGAAAATGTTAGCTAACGGGAGCATAGTGGTGGGGGGTAACGGCAGCTAATTATTTTCGGGTAGGTTTAGATAATGAGCTTAGGGCTTTTGTTTTCTTTGGGGTTAGGGGTAGTTGAGGAAGGCGTTTGGAGTTATGACTCACCTTTCGAATGTTCGTTTGGTTATTTGGGTGTGGTGCTGTTGGGAGGTGGGGGAAGTAAGGGGAAGTGGTTTGGTGGCCAGGGAGGATTTTCTGATAGCGACTATAGCCTGTTCTTTGTTCTTTCTTGATAGGGGGGAGGGGGACGGGGGGGGGGGGGGGGGGGGGGGGGGGGGGGTTTGGCAGCCATCTTGGGTGGGCTCTGGAGGGCTCGATGCCTTTAAGCTGTTGATGGAATATCTATTTTGGTGGAAATGGCTGAAATGGGTAAGGCCATTTCCCAAGATGGAAGACCCCCAATTCGGCTGGCCACTTGGAAGGTAAGAAGGTTGAATGGCCCAGTAAAAAGGTCAAGGATAGGGCAGCACGGTGGCCTAGTGGTTAGCCTCACGGCGCTGAGGTCCCAGGTTCGATCCCGGCTCTGGGTCACTCTCCATGTGGAGTTTGCACATTCTCCCCGTGTCTGCGTGGGTTTCGCCCCCACAACCCAAAAATGTGCAGAGTAGGTGGATTGGCCACACTAAATTGCCCCTCAATTGGAAAAATAATTGGGTAATCTAAATTTATAAAAAAGAAAAAAAAAGAAAGAAAAAAAGGTCAAGGATATTTGCTCATTTGAAGAGCTTGAATTCTGATGTGGTATTTCTACAGGAGACCCATTTGTGGATGAGACATGGTTATGGAAAGGATGGGTGGGGCTGGTATTCCCTTGGGTTTTGTGGTAGGGCCCGGAGGGCTGCAGTTCTGATTAATAAACATTTTTTTGGCTGCTGAAATGATGGCAGACCTGAATGGGAGTCTCATGATTGTTAGTGGGTGTTTGGCAGGCACCTTGGGACCTAGTTAATGGGTATGTTCCAAATTTATTAACAAGCTACTGGCTTCTATTCCTGACTTGAACTCATACCAGCGAATTTTGGGGGGTCTTAAATTATGGGCGATATTCTCCGGCCGTGTTAGGCTCAAGGGAGAGCACAAAGCGGCCAGAAAATGGCGGGAAAGCTCTCCAGCGAGCTTCCTGACAGCTTCCACGCCTCATGGGATTCACCGGAGCCCCGAGAAATGTCAGAGTTGGAACCCCGCACCAAATGGGCAGGAACAAATGACACTCGCTTAAGTAGGTCGTAAACCCACTTGCGACCTACCTGTCCAGGAACCACCGGCCTCTCTTGATTCACCGGCCTCCCAAGGGATGCTGCAGCCGGCCGCCGATCGGTGCTTGTCAACACAAACATGGACCAGGCAGAATGGCAACCAGGGGAGCCCCCAGGCCATCGGAGACCCCTGGGTGGTCAGGGTAAGTGCAAGGCCCTCTCCCTGTAATGTGGCATCTGAGTGTTAAGTTTAATAAAGCGAGGGGAGTCCAGCAAATATAAAAAAATACATTTATTTAGCAATAATACTATCTAAACAAGGCAGGTTCACCTCATTGGGTCCTCTCCCCTACTGGTTGGCTCTACAGTGACCGAGCTTTTATACTCGCCCTCAGCAGGGGAGCTCACAGTCTTAATGAGCACGGGGAAACTATCATCCCCAGCCAGATGAGTCCCATTCAAGTCATTACACCCTCCCCTCCCAACATCCAAAAACCCTCTTGAAGATGTCCACTGAGGAGGAGACAATGAGAGAAAAAAATTCAGGAAAAGGAAGAGGAAAAAAATGGTGCAACAGCTGGACGAAACACCCACACAGCGTTTCGGTACCAACAAGACGCTAGGGAAGGGGGTGAGCAGGGTAGGCTGGCGTGTACCTGTGGCGACTCTTATTTTTCTCTTCTAATAAGAATCGGTCGTCCCATTGGTGGGAGGTGTCAAAAAAAACGACTTAATTGTCAGTTACTCACTGGTGTACACTTGAATAAGAACTGAATAGGGCAGCACGGTGGTGCAGTGGGTTAGCACTGCTGCCTTACGGCGCCAAGGTCTCAGGTTCGATCCCGGCTCTGGGTCACTGTGTGGAGTTTGCACATTTCCCCCATGTATGTGTGGGTTTTGCCTCCACAACCCAAAGATTGAACTTGCTAAAGTGTCCCTTAACTGGAAAAAAATTAATTGGGTACACTAAATTTATTTAAAAAAAGAATAAGAACTGAATAAAACTTAGAAACAAAATATCAAACAATACAGAAAAAAGTCAAGTCTATGGCAAAAGAACAAGCACAAAAGAAATTATTAAACACAAACAGACAGATAGATGATTCAAGAATTCAGGAACAAAACCTCGACCACGAGGTCCTATTTGTAAGGGAATTCTTATCTCTGGTTTAACTCCTCACCCTTTACGATAGTGACGTTTAAGGGGCATCTTGACAAATACATGAATAGGAAGGGGATAGAGGGATACGGACCCCGGAAGTGCAGAAGATTTTAGTTAGACAGGCAGCATGGTCAGCACAGGCTTGGAGGGCTGAAGTGCCTGTTTCTGTACTGTACTTTTCTTTGTTCTTTGTTGCATTAATTGGCTTCTAATTCTTAGTAGGAACCTCTCGGTTTGTTTAAATGAATGTCTGTTACTTAGAGGATAACTTGTTAATCAAACATTGGACATTACTTGAGATTGATTGGTGCCTATCAAAACTAGCTTTTGCCATGTTTCATAGATTGGCAGAGACCTAACTAAAATTGATTAGTTGATTACACAGGGAACACGCCGTTCTCAATATTGAATACAATGGAATACAATGGTTAATTCATTATATAAGAAAATGACTGGGTTCCCACAGTCAAGACACTTTTAATATTTTGCTTATTAGTTATATGCATTCAACTAGCTCCTATATGAATAAAACTACACTCTATCAGTACCCCACTGATCATTACGTCTGGTCCGACACCTCCAATAGGCACACAGGGGCTGAAGTCACCAACAGCCAAAACCGGAGATCACGCATCAGGTGCGCATTACGGCACCTGACCCATCAACCCAAGGCCCAATCGGTGCGGTGTTCCTTCCACAGAGGGACCAGGTTGGGGGTGGGCGGGGCAGAATCAGACAACGGCCAGCTTTACGTCCCATATCTCATATCTCTCACATGCCCTTTACAGAGCCAGAGTTGAAAAAGGGGATCTACGCCACCTACAGAAACACCAACGGATCTGTCGCCCCAAAGTTCTTCCCATACATTTCCCACTGTCACATAAAAATAAATTGCAAAAAAAACAGAAGGGTTCCTCGCACTCCGCCACAGGACCAGCATTCCTGTACGGATTCCCCAGCCATCTCTACGGCAATGGAGTCATCAAAGTGCACATCTGCACACCACGCCTGCAGCATACAACCCGCCAGTGTCTCTCGTCGCAAAACCCGCAGCTGCAGGTAACCGTCAGCTCTCAGACAGAATATCACTGTTGCACAGCTTGCCTATCAACCGGCCGTGGAACAGTCCAGTTAACAACCCGAACGATATTCCAACAGGGCGGCAGCAAACTCGAGAACATACTCTCTAGTGGACCCTCTGCCGCAGCAAACCAGCATCACAAAATGACGGCAGACGGAAAAAGATGGAAACCTTGCCTGACCATCAGCAGAGGTCGGACAGATGATACCACATCTGGTACTGTCGGACATGTCAGGACCTGGACCATTCCGAGAGTACATACTTCTCAAGCCGGCAACAAAACTTCAGCCCGGCGTTCACCTTCTATGGCATCACAGGTTCCAAAAAAACACCACAGTAACAAACGCTGTACCTTAGTCCACAGAAAAAAAAAACAATTTCAGGGAGGTGACTCAGCTGAACAGGCAGCACACCAACAACTCCAAATTGACCCTTGTGGCCAGTTCAATAAAATGATGGGAGTCCGAAGAGTTTAATAAAATACATTTATTTAGCAACAACATTATCTACACGAGGCTCACTTACACCTCACCAGGTCCTCTGTCCTTTCTGATCAACTCTACAGGGCCAAGCTTTTATGTTAGTGCTGTGTAAGCTCCAATGAGCACGGGGAAACAATCATCCCCAGCTGGATGAGTCCCATGCAGTTTAATACAATAAGAACTTTTCTTTCTTCTCCCATGTCCATCAGGTGTACGCTCGGATTGACTTTTTTGTGGTGGGTAGGTATCTTCTTCCTGGGGTGAAGATGGCGGAGTACTTGGCAATTGTTATTTCAGATCATGGCCCACATTTTGTGGAGCTGGGCCCTTCTCAACGCCCATCATGGAGATTGGATAGGGCATTATTGGCAGATTAAGGTTTCTGTGAGCGCATATCCTCCTCCATTGGGGAGTACATTACGTTTAACAAGAGTGAGTCTATCTCATCTTCTACATTATGGGAGGTCCTTAAAGTGGTCATTAGGGGAGAGATCATTTCCTCCAAGTTGCATGAGGACAAAACTGGGAGTGTGGAATGGCAGAGGCTGGTGGATTTCATCTTAGAGGTGGACCATCAGTACTCGCTTGCCCCTACATCGGAGTTGTTGGCGGGTCGGAAAACATTGCATACGCAATTCGAGCTGCTCTCAATGGGTAAGGAGTTGAGCCATCTGTGACATTCAAGGGGGACAATTAATGAGCATGGAGAGAAGACCAATTGCCTTTTAGTGCACCAGTTTTTAAAAAATAAATGTTTTTATTGGGTTTTTGAACAAGGTATAATTAACGTTATGTACACAGATGATGTTTTGGAAGAACAGATGGGTTTAATCACGGTTCGGCAGCTGTCAGCCAATATACATCCATTACTAAATATTGTACTGAGCCCCTCGTCAGCACCCGAACTGGAGGTGATTGTTTCAATGGACGTTGAAAAAGCGTTTGATAGGGTCGAGTGGAGGTATTCATCTGAGATTTTAGGAAGGTTTGGTTTCGGCCAAAGTTTATATCTTGGATTTGCTTGTTGTATAGGGCTCCCACCACTAGTTTTCAGACAAATTACTTGGGTTTGGATTACGTTCAGCTGGGTAGAAAGATGAGGCAGGGTTGTTCATTGTCTCCACTTCTGTCTGCCTTGGTAATCGAACCACTGGCCATAGTGTTGAGATTTTTCACTGGGTGGAGGAGGATAGAGTGGAGTGGGAGAGAGCATAGGGTGTCCTTGTATACAATTGATCTGCTTCTTTATGTTACGGGCCCAGTCTCCACCATGGACGACATAACAAAGCTACTGAGGAGTTTCAGCTCCTTCTTGGGGACAGTTTCAATTTGGATAAGAGCAAACACTTTCTGGTATTACCCCTAGGGTGGGGAGCCGACCTGGGGATGTTGCCTTGCCAGATCTAGCTTTGCTTCATAAATTAAATGATGCTAGTCTGGTGAGTGGGGTTAGAGCTGATTTGCAGAGGTGGGATAACCTCCCCTTGTCCTTGGCAGGCAGGGTTCAGGCAGTTAAGATGAATGTCCTTCTGCGGTCTTTATTTCTTTTTCAATGTCTCGGCAGATTATGTTTTGCTGGAGTCAATAAAATGATAGCTTCCTATTGTCATGTGAGAGTACCTTTAAGAAATGGATGTTTATCAAATAGCTGGAGTGGATGTATCTTTAAGAAATGGGTGTTTAGCGAGGGAATGGACGGGGCTCCATAAGTGGAACTTAACAAAGCTGATGGAGGAGGCCAGGGAGGATCTTAAGAGGTGGGATACACATCACTTAACGTTGGCGGGGATGGTTCAAGTGGTGAAAATTAATATTCTGCCGAGGATCTTGTTTATCTTTCAGGCTCTCCCGATCTTTATACCAAAGGCCTTTTTTCGGAAAGTGGACACAATCGTCTCTGACATTGTATTGGGTGGGGAAGGTGCTGAGGGTGTGGAGGACCCTGCTACAGAGGCAGAGGCAGCAGGGGGGGTTGGCGTTGCCAAACTTGCTTCATTATTATTGATGTGGAGATGCCGGCGTTGGACTGGGGTGAGCACAGTAAGAAGTCTTACACACCAAGTTAAAGTCCAACAGGTTTGTTTCAAACACTAGCTTTCGGAGCGCAGCGCATTCACCTGAGGAAGGAGCTGCGCTCCGAAAGCTCGTGTTTGAAACAAACCTGTTGGACTTTAACCTGGTGTTGTAAGACTTCTTACTTCATTATTATTGGCCGCGAATGTGGACAAGCTGCGGCGGTGGTGGGAAGGAGAAGGTGTAGAATAGGTTAGGATGGAGGAGGAATCTTGTAAGGGGTCTAGTTTGAGAGCTATGGTGATGGCAGCATTGCCAATGGCTCCGAATAGGTATTCAGGGAGCCCAGTGGTGCAGTCCATGGTGAAGATATGGAATCAGCTGAGGAGGAATTTTAGGGTTGAAAGGATGTCGGTGCTAACCCCGCTGTACGAGAATCATGGGTTTGAGCCGGGGGGATGGATAGTGTATACAGGAGGTGGAGGAAAGTGGGGCTGGTCAAGGTGAGGGATTTGTATTTGGAGGAAGGGTTCGCCAATCCGGAGAAGCTAAGGGAGAGGGTAGAGCTCCGAGGGGTAGTGAGTTCAGGGGTTCCTTAGATTGCCGGGATACACCCTGCTGGAGTGACTGCTGCTTCCAGTTGTGGAAGGGGAGGGAAGAATTGGGGATATATATATAATTGGCTGGGGGAGAAAGAAGGCGAGTGGGTGGTGAAGATCAAGGAGAAATGGGAAGCGGAGTTGGGAATGGAGATCAATTGGGAATATGGAGTGAGGCACTGCGAGCGGTAAACGGGACCTCCTCTTGTGCAAGGATAAGCCTGATACAGTTTAAGGTGGTGCATAGGGTGCATATGACTCGGGCGAGAAGGAGTGGGTTCTTTCAGGGGGTAGCAGATGAGTGTGAGAGGTGTGGGCGGGGGCCAGCGAATCATGCACACATGTTTTGGGGCTGTGAAAAATTGGGAAGATTCTGGGCGGGAGTGTTCATGGTTTTAGCCAGGATAGTGGAGGAGGGAATGGACCCGGATCCTTTAGTGGAGATATTTCTGGTTTCAGAGAAGCCGGAGCTCATGGAGAGGAGGAAGGCCGATGTCATAGCCTTCGTCTCTCTGATTGCACAACGACAAATTTTGCTGCAGTGGGGATCGGCATCGCCACCGGGGGTAGTAACATGGTTGGGTGACCTGCATGCCTTCCTGCGGTTAGCGAAGATAAAGTATGAGTTAAGGGGCTCAGCAGGGGAGTTTGAGAAAAGGTGGGGGATGTTTGTGACCGTGTTTGAGGAGCTGTTCGTCACAGGGGGGTGGGGAGGATGGGTGAATGGGAGTGGAGTTAATAAAGGAGAAAAATCTGTACAAACTGTATAGTTGATTGTTGGGAAGAATGTTTCCCGGGGTGTTTATTTGCTGTAACCTACTTTGATACAAGTTTGAATAAAATGTGTTCAAAAAAAAAATAAATGGGTGTTTATCAAATGGCTGCAGTGATGCAGTGTGTGGATGGAGCTGAGCTGTGACTCATGCTTTTATTTTCACTTCAAGCAAAAAGCTGGTGTGTGTCTGTCTGTTTTAGTTTCATTTTCAGAGCGAGGAGCTGCAGTGAAAGCAAGCAGATGTGTATGGATATCTCTACAAGCTAAAGAATGCTCATTTGGGTGATTTCATCGTAATACCTGTTTCTGTAGAGAATTTAAACCTGCTGTCTTTCTGTAAAAAGGGTATTTTCGACTTATGGATGTTGTTAGGAAAGTTATGAAGGGTTACTTATAGAATATTTGTATCTGTGGGGATTATTGGTGTTGATAGTTGTTAAGATGTTTACTGTGGGTTTATAAAGTGTTAACTAGATACATAAATAAGCATGGTTTTGTTATAAAAGTACTTTAGATCTCGGTTGCATCACACCTGTAGAGTGGGCCCTTGTGCTCCCCATAACCAAAACCTATTAAAATTTGTGTCAGGTGAATTCCATGATGTACTTTGGTGTTCTCGGAACCCTGGCCTGTAACACTATATTTGGGAGGATAACGCCCCAAGGGACCTGTAGGTCCTTCAGGGGGAGAGACAGTCAGGTGGCTTAGCTTTACCTAATTTGTCATTTTATGACAGGGTGGTTAATATTGAAAAGGTACTGGGATGGCTTAAGGATCCGGATTCCATATGGGGGCAGATGGAGGCGACTCTTGTAGTGGTACTTGTTAGGGGGCCTTGGTAACTGCCTCACTTACCCTGCAAAATTCACCTTGTGTCCGGTAATGTTGGCTAAGCTGAGGATTTGAAGGCAGCATTTTAAGCTTGGCTCAATGTCGTTGTCAGTCCCTATCTGTAGGAATCATCTTTTTTCACTGGTGGGTTTGGACTTGAAGTTCAGGACCTGGGGGAAGGATAGGCTTGAACGGTCTGTGGACCTGTTCGTGGAGGGTAGGTTTGTTGGGTTGGAGGAGTTGATGGAGGAGTGTGGAGTGAGGCTCTTTACAGGGTCATCTCAACCTCTGCCTGTCCTGGGCTCAGCTTGATTCAGTTCAAGGTGGTGAACAGGGAACACCTGACCAAGGCGAGGATGAGTGTTTTTTCTTGGGGGCTGGAGGATAGGTGCGAACGTTGTTCTCGGGACCAGCGAATCATACCTATATGTTCTGATTGTATTCTAAACTTGTAAGCTATTGGGTCTCCTTTTTTAACACCAGGTCAGGGATTCTTAGTATCGAGCTGGAGCCTTATCCGTTGGTGCCCATTTTCGACGTTTCGGACTTGCCGGTGCTGCAGACGGGGTTGAAGGCAGATGTCTTTGCCTTTACCTTGCTGATAGCCCGGAGGCGAGTTCTGCTGCTGTGGAGTTCTATATGTACACAATATTCAGGAGTGTGATGGAATACTCTCCACTTGCATGTATTAGGGAGCTCCAATAACATAATCCAGGACACAGCAATCCATTTGATTCGCATTGCATCCACCATCTTAAAGGTTAATTTTGGAAGACTGTGAGGAAAGGATATTTCACTCCAGGAGTGATTGCACTGAGAAATGGGGATATGGGGTGGGATTCTCCGTTGACCAACGTGAAAATCGGAAAATTAAATTGGGTGGAGAAACGCGGCGGGTGCTGATTTGACGCCAAAATCGCAATTCTGAGACTGTGCCACCACCTTCTGGGCTTGTGTCACATCAGCCAGTGACTGCGCCATCTCCCCCTGGGACTGGGTCACCTCCCATGTGTCTGCGCCATGTTGGCCAGCACCTGGGCAATGTCGAAGACATTCCCAGCCATGGCCTGCTGTGACTGGGTCATGCTCAGGAGCCAGCTGCAATTTCCAGGTGGCTCTGGGACATGGTCGTCTGTGAGGCGGCAGCCCTGTCCTGGGCCTAGGCCAGTGCCTGCACAGA
The DNA here is from genome assembly GCF_902713615.1 of Scyliorhinus canicula. Classification (NCBI taxonomy): domain Eukaryota; kingdom Metazoa; phylum Chordata; class Chondrichthyes; order Carcharhiniformes; family Scyliorhinidae; genus Scyliorhinus; species Scyliorhinus canicula. Next base: position 230,130,316 of record NC_052148.1, read on the forward strand.
ACGCTCCAGGCCTTGGACATGCTGATCCATAGCCAAAACCGTTGCCCCCAGTGCTTCCACCGACGACGCCAGCCGTGCAGTGTTGGCCTGGGTGGTACACATGGTCGGCACCACCTCCTGTTCCTACAAGCGGTTGGACTCCTCCAACTGCATTTGCAGGTGCCGGATGCTCGTGGACAACCCATCATGTACTCCCTAGCTCTGCGACTGCATCTCCACCATGGATGGGACTGTTTGTTCCCGAAGCTCGGGACCCATCTGGACAGCAGCTTGTCCCTGGGATAGGCCTGCCCTCCGACCCTTTGCCCCCTTGGGTGCTCCAACCTCCACCTGCTGTACCAGGTCAACTGTGTGGTATGTACCATATAGTGTCCCAGGAGCCGCTTCAATGGAGTACCCAACCAAGGTGAGTGTCTGGGATGGTGGGGGGTATTGGAGGCAGCTGTGACAGGCAATCTGTGACATCCTCCGACCCGAGCTCCGGGTCTCATGAGTCTCGGGCAGAGGGCTGGTGTCCAAGCTGCTCTCAGCATTACTACTCGGCACGGGGAGTGAGGGGCAATGGCACTGGCATTGGGCAGGGGACGCCAGATGGACCCGCTCCATCACCAACGGGTCCTGCTATAGACAAGACGACATGCATGATTAGACTGCGGGCCTGGGGGGGTGGTGGTGGATGGTGGTGTTAGGGCGAGGGTGGTATGGGGCTGAGGGTCGGGGGGGGGGGGAGGTGTAGCTGGGGGGGTTGGTGCACATCATGGGGAACCACAACTAAGTGGGGTCTCGCGTCCTTGCCCGCGGCCGAGCTCCATGCTGACAACATCCCGTTCCTCCGGACTGCCGACCATGGCCAGGGCCCTCTGCTCAGCCATGGTGAGGGGCCAGAGGTCCAGCGGTCCCCCTCCTGTTTTCTCCCACCAACGGCAGTTGTGCACAGCCTTCTCCTGTGGGGGGCGGAAACGGCACTGCTGGCCCGTCCCACGGTGTTGTCCATGGCATGCACAGCCTCTGCCACCTGCGGCCAGGCACAACGAACAGCAGTGGCTGGCAGCCTCCTTCCTGGGTGGGGGTGCAAAGTCATCCGCCGCTCCTCCATTGCGTCCAAAAGAGTCTCTGGCTCGGCCTCGGTAAGCCTCGGGGCTGATCACCTCGCTGCCATCTTGTTGGCTGGGATGATGTGTGTGGGGTGTGCAGTTGTATAGGCGGCTGCAGCTTGTCAGCCTTTGAGTGTGAATCGTGAAACCGGCGATTCCGGCACCATTTCCCATTAAAATGGATTGTGTTCCATGTGACACCGGTGCTCGTCCCTTAGCAGTAGCGGAATTGTCGTTAACACTTAGGGCTGGATTCTCCGATTGCCAACGCCGAAATCGCGTTCGGCGATTGGCCGGAGAATCTGTTTTCACGCCGAAATCAGGGGCGGTGCTGTTTTTTTGGATGCTCCGCCCCCTCAAAAATGGCGTAATCATTTGGACGGTCTTAGAACGCCACAAGAGGCCCTCCCCCAATGCCCCGCCCCTGATGGGCCGACTTCCCGACGGCGTTGCTCGCATGTGCTCACAGTTTTCGGGGATGTCGCGTGCCGGCTGCGGATCGTGTCCAGCTCTGCCACGTTGGGTACTTCACGTGGTGCGGCTGCTAGCCCCTACTGGGTGGCGCATTGGCTCTGTGGCAGCGCCGACTTTTGGTTGTAAGATAAGACACATGCTCCGGACATAGCCTCAAAATCGGAGAATCCAACTCTTAGTCTCAGAAACGGAGAATCCTATCCCTGGTATTTCAAAATAAAACTGTATTACTAACACAGGATTAAAATCTGTAACCTAACACCAGAAAATAGCTTGTAATTACCACTTAAACAATTCTACTCAATACAGTGAATGCAGTACCCTTAATTGCTATCTTTATTCCCAATTAAACAACAAGAAAATAAACCATCTCAGCTCTCAATCCACCTGAAATACCAATGGCACAAAGGAATACTTGTTTTGCAAAGATATTCTTTGAGGTTGCTTTGGAGAAAATTTCTGACTCCTGTCAGAGATTCTGGCTGTATGTCTACAAAAGCTGTATCGACTGGCTCGTTTTAGCTCCCACTGGTCCTCAGGAAAGTCTGCCCTGCTTTAAATACTGTTAATCTCTTCTAAGTAACTAACAGTCAGAGCAGAACTGAACTGAAAATGCTTTCTCAAAAAGCCTTAGCGCTCCACACAGCAATGACATCATCTCACCAAGCTGAAAATGAATTAACTACCCAGGGAAACCCATTAATCAAGACAAAATTGCATTAGCCCAAGCTTTTTACTGTGGTTAATTGCACTTCTGGCTTGGTTTTGTTGTATTTAAAACCAAAATTATTTTCATTTGATTTGATTTGATTATTGTCATATGTACCGAAGTACAGTGAAAAGTATTTTTCTGCAGCAGACGGAACGTACACAGTATGTACATAGTAGACAAAAAGAATAATCAACAGAGAACATTGACAAATGGTACATCAACAAACAGTGATTGGTTACAGTGCAGAACAAGGGGCCAAACAAAGCAAATACATGAGCAAAAGTAGCATACGGCGTCGTGAATAGTGTTCTTGCAGGGAACAGATTAGTCCGAGGGGGAGTCGTTGAGGAGTCTTGTAGTTGTGGGGAAGAAGCTGTTTCTATGTCTGGATGTGCAGTTCTTCAGACTTCTGTGTTTTCTGCCTGATGGAAGGGTCTGGAAGAAGGCAATGCCTGGGTGGGAGGGGTCTCTGATAATGCTGCCTGCCTTCCTGAGGCAGCGGGAGGTGTATACAGAATCAATGGGAGGATGGCAAGCTTGTGTGATGCATTGGGCTGAGTTCACCACACTCTGCAGTTTCTTGCGATCTTGGACAGAGCAGTTACCATACCAGTCAAACCACTCTCACCCAGTATTTAACCCTCACTTCACCAAATACTTATAACACAATATAATTCCTATTCATGACAAGGTGCACTCCATCCATTACGAATGAATGGTAGCCAGAGTGTGTACCATCTGCAAGATGCACTGCTGCAACTCACTGACTCCTTTGACAGCACCTTTGAAACCCGCAATCTTTACACCTAGAAGGACAAGAGCATCAGATTGATGGGAACACTACCACCTGGAAGTTTCCCTCCAAGTATGCACACACTTAACTTGGAGCAATATCACTGCCACTGGGCCAAAATCATGAAACTCCCTCCCCAAGATGCACTGTGGGTGTATCTACACCGCATGAACCGTAGTGGTTCAAAAAGGTGGTTCACCACCACTTTTCAAGGGCATTTAGGAATGGGTATTAATGCAGGCCTTGCCGGCAACACCCACATCCTGCATGAGAATGGTGGGAGCGGGTATCCTCCCCCATCCCATTGTGGTGCCAGGTGTGCCATAATCTGGCAGAAATGTTGCACTGTCTGTCTGCTCAGCCGGAATCTTCAATGGCATGCCCGGTCCGGCAGGTCCCTGCCTCCACACGACCCCCTCCCCCACATCGCCGCATCCCAGGCTCCGTTGGTGCCCGGCACCATGGGGACCTCATGCCCTGATGTCGTCCCTGCTGCCAGGGGTACCGTCAGATGGTGCTGCCCATGCCAACGGTATGCGCCATCTGGTGCCTCCCTTTAGTGGCTACTGTGGGCGTTGCGTGATGCCCCGCCAGCGGGTGGCAGCTGATTTGGGGGTGGTATGGCAGAGGGTGGAGTGCGGGAGTTATAGGGTGGAGGGTGGGGGCTGTGGTGCGGGGACGATGGGGTGGAGCGTGGTGGCAGAGGTGAGGGGAAGCAGTGGGGTGAGGCACCTTTTTGGCCGGTGTCACTTTGTAGAAACAGGGACCAAGATGGGTGGTCAGTGGGGTGCGCAGCAAGTTGGCTGCCTTGCAAACTGCGACAATGGCGGTCAGTGCCTGGACACTGTCTCAGTCCTGTGAGGGTCACCCCGGCCTCTCGGCCTGTCCCCCCGTCACCCTCCCATCCCCATAGCCAGCCGGGCCAGTGTCAAGGCCAGCAGCCCACGGTTGTGCCTCTGCGTGTCCTACCTCCTCCCACTCTCCATCATCAGCCATGGCACCTGTTTCGCAATTTTTAAAAGCACGAGTGAACCTTAGTGTTGGGAATGCCCCCCAGTGGAAGCGGAGAATTGGGAAGGCCCCGGAGAATACCAGGCCAGGCCCGCTAATGATATGCCAATGGCGTTTACTGTACGTGCGGAGTGGAACCCACTGACACCGCTGACGAGGCACCGGAGAATTGCGATTTGGCGTGAAACTGGCACCTGCCACGATTTTGGCGTTGAAACTGATTCGCTGCCTATTTGCGGTTCCCGACGTCAGCTGATGGAGAATCTCGCCCAATATTAACATAGTAAAATAGTTGAAAGCTATTTTTAAAGCTGGAAATTAAATAACTACTCTTTAAAGATAAAGGGGAATTTCTTCAGTTCTGTTGATAGATAACAGTAGTACATTTCCTTGTGGCACAATCTAAAATCTTAGCTTCTGGTGATCTTTTGAGGTTTAGGAAAGGAAACTTCATTTGCAACCACCAGGGTCACCTAATTTTCATTGCTTTCTCTGCAATTCCCCCCCCCCCCCCCCCCCCCCCCCCCCCTGCTCTTGTGAAGACATAGCAGAGGGGAGATGTGAATCTACAGCGACCATCTCAAATAGGAGCAGAGTGAGTGGAGGAACTTTACTGCTTGTCAGAAGCCATCATTGAGTGGCCCCAAACCATTTTCAGGTTTGTCTGATGCGCGCCAAATAGGCAGCTCATTGGTTCTGGGCATACCTTGGATGGCAGGGAGAGGGGCACAGCGGGAAACTATTGTTTTGTTGTGGCCAGGAAGAGCATTCCCGCTCTTTCTGACTCTTAAAAAGAAAAGAAGCTTGAGGCACTTTTGATCAGCAACTACTCAACGAAGTGCACTGATGCACACCCTGGCCATTTGTTAAAAATTATAATTGAGATTTTACAGCGTAACAGATGTACAGATATGCAAAGCAGCAGACTTCTTCAGTCCAAGCCATGATCTGTCTCCATTCAGACTACTCTCAGACTAATACTAACCATATGACTCCCTTTACATCATTGAGTGGGTGGAACTGTTTCTCTCGCCCTACATTAATTCATTCGTTCTGAACACCCTCATAGTACACCAGTGAGATTGTGGACTAAAAATTTGCTTGTTCCCATTTTTGTCCATGAGATTCATGATTCATCATCAGTCCAATGCAGGGTGATTAGGGAAAAGCAAAAATTATGCAATTGCCAATGATATGACACTCTATAAATGAATTTAAAAATCCCTTTCTTGGCAGGATGCATGCAAATTTTGTGCTGCCTCCTCCTTGAATGACTAGCATTCAACTGAGCACAATCTATACGCTGACTAAATGCTCAATGGGCTGGCAGTGTGCGTGGCTCTAACATGTTCCAGCGAGCCTGCACCTCTTAAAGGCAGCCTGCCCTCAAAGGAAAGCTGCACTGTTTGCAAAGAAGCTGTTACTGTCAGTCTCTGCAGGAAGCACCATAAATAGAGCTAAAGATCGATGGCTCCCCAATTGTCAGATGCAGCATTTGGATGCTTTAGTCTAGGGGTTTGACAGGAGGAGAAAGTCTATGGGCGCGATAGTCCCATAGGAAGCATTTTCCGGCGCTTGCAATGCCGAGAAACACAATGGTGTAAAACACCACCCACATTTGATAAGGGGCCTCAGTGGGGAACACGCGGCTGAGGCCGTATTTCACTCCATTTGAGTACTGAGGAGCTCCGCTCACCAGAACTCCTCAGTGTACTGAGAGATTGGGCCACCATTTTTAAATGGTGGCCCGATCTCTGAGGCCCCCGACGTGATCCCCGAACCACTCTAAGCCACAATGCACTATGGAGGGATCCACAGGCCCACCTGCACAACACCCACGTAGGGCAGCCCGGCCCAATCGCACCCATGCAAAAAATGTCAACTTGGCAGTGTCAACGTGACACCTTAGCGCTGCCTCCAGGAGTGTAACATGGACACACTGGCAGTACCAGGCTAGCATCCAGGTGACACTCCAGGGTACCACCCTGCCAAAAGGACTCATACCTAGGGGCTCACAATGGGCGGGATTTACATCTCAATGGCTCACAAGATCGCTGTCCCGTGGTGAGCTGCTTTTTGGGCGCAGCGTGGCCATAAAATTGCACCCTATTGTTTCTGCAGGGTGCAGGAGACCCTCAGAAAGAAAGAAATACAAAAGTTCAACACCTCATGCTGGCAATGAAGGTCAACAAATGCAAATTTACATGACCTCTCCCTAGCTAATGTTCCACCGATGTCACAATGACTCATACCCCCCAAATTATTCACCCATCAGCAGGACCCAGGCCAGACTTTCAGAGAGACCATCTCACCCTCACACACCTTTCAGCCTTGCAACCATCATTTGCTGCATCCGCAATAAGCCAGCTTTTCCGCTGTGGCTGGCAAGTCATATAAATACAGTGACACACAATTATTTCCTCTCTCTTGTGGGACAAATGCCCCATAGCTGCAGGGAGCAGTGCAGAACCAAAGGGGATAGCACAGATTCACACAAAAGCCCACTGGAGGAGATAGTGCCCCACATCATGGAACTGACTGTGACAGAAGTTGGTACATTTGGTGTGCCGAGTCCATTTAGGGTGGTGGTATGTTTCCACCTTATGGCACTTCTCAAATATCATCTAACCCTCATTCTCCTATCTGGCATGAAATAACAAGTTGCAGATAATGAAACTATGGACTTTTTGCTTTCCAGCTAACCTCCCTTCCCTTACCCCTCCTGATTTTCTGCTTTCAGACTCCTAAAAGTTGTCACCTGGCCAGTCGCAGCCTTACATGGAAGCAGACGATTAATCTGACATTTGCAGATACCAGTTCAGATATTGGCACTGTGTGTCTCTTAGAGGACTGTCAGAGGATACAGCAGGATATAGAGACTTGGGCGGAGAAAAGGCAGATGCAGTCTAATCCGGACAAATGTGAGGTAATGCATTTTGGAAGGATTAATACAGGTGGGAAATATACAGTAAATGGCAGAACCCTTAAGAGAACACAGGTGCAGAAGGTAGTCAAGAAGACATATGGCATGTTTGCCTTCATTAACGGGGCATTGAGTATAAAAATTGGCAAGTCATGCTGCAGCTGTATAGAACCTTAGTTAGGCCACACTTTGAATATAGTGCTCAATACTGGTCGCCACACTACCTGAAGGATATGTAAGGCTTTGGAGAAGGTATAGAAGAGGTTTACCAGGGTTTTGCCTGGTATGGAAGGCATTAGCAATGGGGAGAGGTTGGATAAACCCGATTTGTTCTCACTGGAATAATGGAGGTTAGAAGTCTACAGAATTATGAGAGGCATTGACAGAGTGGATAGTCAGAAGCTCTTTCCCAGCGTGGGAGAGTCCATTACTAGGGGGACGTAGGTTTAAGATGCAAGGGACAAAGTTTAGAGGAGATTGTTGTGTTCTGTTGCTTCCTTGATCATGAAAATACACATAGAGCACAAAGATGTGATTGCTACAAGTATTTATTCTTGATGGTAACCATGCATTTCTATGTACAAACGATGTCCGTTAGTGTAAAACTATGGAAGGAGACGTCTGCCCTCTTATGCGCCCTGCTAACAAGTGTCGTGTCCGTCCCCCGATATGAAAATCGCTTACTGTCAGAAGGAGGCTTCAAGTGAAGTTACTGTGAAAAGCCCCCTAGCTGCCACATTCCAGCGCCTGTTTGGGGAGGCTGATACGGGAATTGAACCGTGCTGCTGTCCTGCCTTGGTCTGCTTTCAAAGCCAGCGATTTAGCCCTGTGCTAAACCACCCTCTGGATATATATAGATATATATGCCTGTGTTGGTGTCTGGTTCCACCTGCTGGCGGGAGGTCATAGATGTCCCTACATTAGGGCAGCACGGTAGCATGGTGGTTAGCATAAATGCTTCACAGCTCCAGGGTCCCAGGTTCGGTTCCCGGCTGGGTCACTGTCTGTGCGGAGTCTGCACGTCCTCCCCGTGTGTGTGTGGGTTTCCTCCGGGTGCTCCGGTTTCCTCCCACAGTCCAAAGATGTGCGGGTTAGGTGGATTGGCCATGCTAAATTGCCCGTAGTGTCCTAAAAAAGTAAGGTTGGGGGGGGTTGTTGGGTTACGGGTATAGGGTGGATACGTGGGTTTGAGTAGGGTGATCATTGCTCGGCACAACATCAAGGGCCGAAGGGCCTGTTCTGTGCTGTACTGTTCTATGTTCTATGTTCTATGTATTGATCAGTGTAGAGTGGCACTATTATACACAAATATATATAATGGTACAACTGTGTACAATTGCACATAGATACACCTATACGCATATCACCACAGAGATGTGCAAGGGAAGTTTTTTACACAGAGAGTAGTGGGTACCTGGAACTTGCTGCCGGATGAGGTGGTGGAAGCAGGTACAATAGTGACGTTTAAGTGACGTCTTGACAAATACATGAATAGGATGGGAATAGAGGGATACGCACCCTAGAAGTGTAAAATGTTTTAGGTTAGGTGGACAGCATGGTCGCGCAGGCTTGGAGGACCGAAGGGTCTGTTTCTGTACTGTACATTTCTTGGTTCTTTGTTCTTTTTGATGGTATGGAGTTGGGATCAGCACCTGGTGAGACACTGGGCACGAGTGAGTTGCAGCCCAACAGGGCAGAAGGACAGGCCACCTACAATGATTGGATGCTGGCGGGCTGTAAGAGTTGGAAGTGCTACACTCACCAGCACTCAGCAGCTTTATGGAGACAAACCTTGTGAGTAGGGGATTTAAAATAATTACCAGATATCTACACCTTTAACAATAAATGCTCATACTATTGAATTTGTTGATACTTAAGAGACAGAATAACTGAGCAGGATGAAAAAACATGAACCATAGAATAGAATTCTTACAGTTCAGATGGAGACCATTCAGCCCATCGAGTCTGTACTGACCCTCTGAAGGAGCACTCTACCTAGGCCCACTGCCCTACACCCACACCCATAACCCCATAACCCACCTAACCTGCATATCTTTGGAAAATGTATTTTCCACTCTTAAGGTGCCTGCCTCAGGAAACTGGCGGAGGACTTACTCTAAGTTGCTCAAGTGCTCCATTTCGGTAGCTCAGTGACCACAACATCATCCAAGTAAGCCACCTCCTGCAAAACCCTTCGAAAATGCTCTCCGTGAATCTCTGAAAAATAGTATAAGCTGATAGCAACCTTGTGTATCCGTAGAGGCCTGTATGGGTTTTAATGAACCCAAACCTCCTGGAAGCTGCATCGAGCTCTAGTTAGAGGTATGCATGACTCATTTCGAGTTTAGAAACATAATGCCCCCAGCCAGCTTTGCATAAAGGTCCTCCATTCATGGCATTGGGTATCCTCCCAAATGAGAGCCTTGTTCCAATGCCAGCTTGTAATCCTCAGACAGGCGGACGGTTTTATCCGGTTTCAGCACCTGAACTACAGGAGCTGCCCACTCTACAAATTGTACTGGCTGAATGATTCCTAGGTTTTCTAACTGGTTGATGTCATGATATGCAAACATGCAGCTAATGAACACATAGAATAGGACACGACCAATGAGCAGTCAGGACACTCAGGGGTGGGATCTCACTATAAAAGGGATGAGGCACTCACACCCTGTCTCTTTCCACAGACCAACATCTACAGAGTGAGACAGGGTGTATCCTCAGCATCACACCCCAGCACGTGGCTTAGAGCAAGGCTGGTTCAGTTAGACTGAGTTACTACATTTAGATTAGCAGAGAGTTGAACTCATTGACAACTGTGCTAATAGTTCAACAAAACACATTGAACTCACTTCAAAGTCTGGAGCATATTTTACTCAAAACTGCATCAAGTGGCAGCTTGTGTTATTCCAAACTACATAACACAACAGTTGAGGTCATCCTCCACTTTTAGCAGCAGTGCGAAAGGCACAGGACGGGCTCTAAAGTACTTCAGTTGGGCCTTAGAATCTACGTGGCTACGGCACCTTTGATTTTACCCAGGGCATCCTGGAAGACCTCCGGGTAATTCCCCAAGAACTCGTTTAACACAACACCCCCCCCCCCCACCCCTCCCCCCCCTCACTGCCAGTCCAAATGGAGCCTCTGCAGCCAATCACGGTCCTGTAAACTAGGGCCGGGTCCACGTACTACTAACAAAAGCAACTGGACAGACTGCTGTCTGCAGACACCAGGGATCATTGTCATATCCGCAATGGCTAACAGTTCTCCCGTGTGCATTTCCAACTGCGCCTCAGTGTCCCTCAAGTCCTAATGCTGGATTCTCGACCTGAACTTCTGGAATGTCTGCTGTCCTACCAGTTCCATTACAAGTGGGTGACCACTCACCTGAACGATGACTTTGATGGGGGCAACCCATGGCGCGGCGATGCAATTCAATTGCATACACTTGTCTTTGTCAGGCTGCGCTAGGTGGCGAGTCCTGGCTCTAGGTGGGTGCGTCCCTCGACAGGTCCCTGCAGTTCCTCCGACCACAGGTAGCACCTCTGTGAGTCCTCCTCCAGCGGTTCAGGGGAGATGTCTCGCTTGGCTGCAGTGGCCCTAGATAGGGGCCTGACCCCGACATTGCTCGGGAGAGGGCTGGGTCCCAGAGGCTTTGTTCTTAGGGGGCGCCTCTTGCCTGAACGGAGGGTGTCCTCCGCTATTCACCTTCCTCTCAGGCATGCCCTGGAGCTCCTGGACTCCACGCTCTCCTGTAAGAGGGAGATCTCAGTGGCCCTTTTCCGGTCCAAAGATGGTTCAGCCAGCATTTACCACTGGGTTGCCACGTTGTTAACTCCGTACACAAGGCGGTCACTTAGCATCTCTGGGAGGCATGGCCTGCAACCACAGTGCTCTGCTAATTTGTGTAAGCATGCCAGAAACTCAGTAAAGCACTCCCTTGGTGTTCTCTCTGCCCAAATTGAACTGGTATTTTTGGCCAATGACCAAAGGTTTGGAGTTATAGAGATGCGCCACGAACACCACCAATTGTTCAAATGTCTTGAAGTCCGGGTATGCAGGGGAGGTGAGGCTCTTTATAACGTTAAAGTGGGAGCCCCACAGACAGTCAGGAGAATCATCTTCTGGCAGTCCTCCCCAGTAATAGCGTTCGTTCTGAAATAGTAGTGCATACGCTCCGCGTACTGAGCCCAGGCTTCTATACTCGTGTCAAAAGCGTTGTGTCTCCCGAAGTGCAGTATTTTAAAAATAATAAATGTATTTTATTACAAACATGCATCAAAACAGGTTACAACTCATAAACATCCCGGGAAACATACTTCCCAACAATCAACTACAGTCTGTACAGATTTTTCTCCTTTTTCATCCCCCCCCCCCCCCCCCCCCACCCCCCCTAACCCCCCTGCGACGATAGCTCCTCAAACACGGTCACAAACATCCCCTACATTTTCTCAAACCCCCCTGCTGAGCCCCTTAACTCATACTTTATATTCTCTGTTCGTAGGAAGTCGTACAGGTTACCCAACCAAACCGCTACCCCTGGTGGCGATGCTGACCACCACTCCAGCAAAATTCGCCACCGTGCAATCAGAGAGGTGAAGGCCATGACATCGGCCTTGTCATCTCTCACCCTCTGTTACGTCGCAACAACCTCCCCATCCCCTCTCCCCCTGCCCCCGGCCACCCCTCTTGGCTTTCTCCCCCACCACCTTACTTCCGTTCACCAGCATCACCAGCTAGCGCGGCCGCCCCTGCCCAATGGCACCTCCCTGCTGACCTTACCCTCCCCCACTCAAACAAGGACTTCTGAACTCCAGGCAGCCTTTTCCAAAGGCAAAGAAACAAATGTTAAAATGAAACAGTCCCATAAAGCAGAAGGGGGGAATGGGAACATCCATCCCCACATAAACTATTCACTGCTAAAAACCCTTACAATCTCAACAGTAAACAGCAAAACCCTCCCCCCAAAAAAGGCAAAAATCGCCCAATCCCTACCCCCACATCAAACATGCTCCCAATCATTACAAAGTGCTAGCACCCAGTTCCCAAGCATTGTCCAGTCAGTTCTTCCCCAGTTTATAATCCTTAATGAAGCCTTTGGCTGCTTCTGGGGTTTTGAAATAATACTCTTGGCCTCTGAACGTCACCCATAATTTTGCCGGGTAGAGCACCCCAAACCTGATCTGCTGCCGGTACAGCACCACCTTGGCCTTGTTGAAGCCTGCCCACTGCTTTGTCAACTCGGCTCCAATGTCCTAATAAATTTGGACGTTATTTATCTCCCAGTCGCAGGTATGCTTCTCCCAGGCCCATCTCAGAAACTTCTCTTTCCCCACAAATTTGTGGAGTCTCACGCCCGCAGCGGCTCCCCAGATCTAGACTTCATCCTCAAGGACCTATGCGCTTGGTCCATTTCAGGCGCCTTATCTAGCACCCCTTCTGCCACCAGTCCCGCCAGCATCTTTGAGACATACCGCGTGACACTCAGACCTTCCACTCCTTCAGGCAGGCCCACTATTCGCATTCTCGAGGCATTCTCCTGCTCTTCCACCTTTGCCCTCAACATTTTAAACAAGTCCCATAGGAGCCCTACCTCCGCCTTCAGAGCCACCAGACGATCGCTGTGGTCCAAGGCTACTCCTTTGATCTCCTCAAACTGCACCCCGTGCACCTCCAAACATTTCTCCACCCATTCCAGACAACTCTTGAGAAGTACCACAGCTCCTTCAATGGCCTTCGAGCGATCCTCACGCATTTCCTTCCTCTGCAGGCAGAATTCCTCTTTAACAAATGCCATCTGCTCCTCCATTTGGGGCCTTCCAGTTTGCATCAGCCCTTCCCCCTCCGCCTTGCTTATGTCATGTTAAGCACACTGAGATAACACGGGCTGCAACTGGATGCAGCTTTAACTGAAACATACTTCAGACCTTGAAGTTAGTTCAATCTGATTTATTGAACCTGTCACACAGATAGCACAGTTCTCTGTGAGTTCGACTCTCTGCTAACCTAAATGTGGTTACTCTGTCTGCCTGAACCAGACCAGCTCTTAACCACATGTTGGAGTTGCTATGTGATATATACACCCTGAGTTACTCTGTAGATGTCCTCAGTGGAAAGAGGCGGAGTGAGAGTGCCTTGTGCCTTTTATAGTGGGAAACCACCCCCAAGTGATCTGCCTGCTGATTGGTTACGTCCTGTTCTCTGTGTTCATTAGCTGCCTGTCTGTATCTCATTATGTGCATGTCTGCATATCATGACATCTCCCCTTTAGAAATGTTTTTCTGTAGCAAATGTGAAAGTATTTACATGTGTAGGCCGAAAAATTAACTTATTTACATACTATGGCAGATGGGAACATATGTACATGTGAAAACAGGTGCCTGATAAGTGAAAACAGAACATAGCAAACAAAACAAATGTTCATAAGTCCAGTGTCTGGAGCTTGCATCTGATCCTGGTCGACGGCCGGAGAGGTGGTGGTGGGGACGACGGCGACTTGATAGGCGGGATTGAAGCCTGACCGGTGGCCTCGTGGTTTGAGGTTTCAGGAGGTGGCACAGTAACAGATGGAAACAATGAAGAACGTGGTTGCGGGCAGGCAACTGTGCGCAATGCCCGTCTGTTTTGCTGCACAACAGAGCCATCAGCCATACGCACAATGTACGATCGAGGGGCAGCCTGTCGAACAACGACAGCAGGAGCTGACCAGCCTCCATCAGGTAGCTTGATCCGAACAGCATCCGCCGGGGATAGAACAGGTGGCTTGAGCGTCATAGCCCTGCTTTTGCCAGTCCCTGAGTTCTGCACCTTCTGCAGCACCTGATCCATGTCAGGCAAGTGTCTGGCGGGAAGAGTCGTCCGCAGGTCCCTGTTCATCCGGAGTTGTGCCGGTGACATGCTGGTAGACAGAGGGGTTGCCTTGTATGCAAGCAGCGCAAGGTTGATGTCAGAAGCAGAATCTGCGGCCTTGCAGATGAGCTGCTTCACTATGTGCACCCCTTTCTCAACCTTCCCGTTGGACTGCGGGTAATGTGGGCTGGAAGTGACGTGGTTAAACTGATATGACTGGGAAAATCTTGACCACTCTTGGCTGCTGAATCAAGGACTGTTGTCACCCATGACAGTGAGTGGGGTCTTCCGGTTGTGATGATGCAGAGCTAAGCCGCACGTTTGGTAGCTTCTGCTATTTTTGGTCTTTTGGGCTCTTTTAAGGGCCCGTAGCGGTACTGGTTGGACTGTTCCCCATGTGGGAACACCTCCTCTAAGATTCTCCTCTGGTGGATGGCCTGGACCAGGAGCGGAGCGGTCAAAAAATCGGCTTTGGAGCAGAAAAAGGTGCGAGGCAGGAAAGGCAAGATGGCGGCGGGCGGGGAAGCAGCAGTAGCGTGGCAGCAGTGGGTGCGGGAGCAGCAGGAGCTGCTTCAGCGCTCCTTCAGGGAGCTGAAGGCAGAAATCCTGGAACCACTTAAGGCCTCCCTGGACAAGCTCATGGTGACCCAGACGGCTCAGGGTGCGGAGGTCCAAGAGCTTCGGCAAAAGGCTTCGGAGAGCGAGGACGAACTCCTGGGCCTGGCAGTGAAGGTGGAGTCGCACGAGGCGCTCCACAAGAAGTGGTCAGCGAGGATGGAGGAGACGGAGGACCGCGCCCGTCGGAAGAACCTGTGGATTCTAGGCCTCCCAGAGGGGCTGGAAGGTTCGGATTTGGGGGCCTATGTGTCTATGATGCTGAACTCGCTAATGGGCGCGGGGTCGTTCCTTGGAGCTGGAGGGTGCCCATCGGGTACTGCTGCGGAAACCCAGGCCAAACGAGCCGCCTCGGGCACTGCTGGTCCGTTTTCACTGCTTCGTCGACCGTGAGTGTGTGCTGAGATGGGCGAAGAAGGAGAGGAGTAGTAAGTGGGAGAATGCGGAGATCAGGATCTTCCAGGACTGGAGTGCGGAGGTGGCAAAGAGAAGGGCTGGTTTTAATCGGACAAAGGCCGTGCTCCACAAGAAGGGGGTCACGTTTGGCCTGTTACAGCCGGCACGCCTCTGGGTCAGAGAAGCTGGACTTGAACTGAGGACTGGGGGCTGGGGAACGGTGTACACAGCCCTGAGGCTTTGTCCTCCTCGGTATCCTTTCGCTTTTACCGGTTTTATTTGATGATGCCTTTTTGCTGTTCTGCTTTTTCACTTTTTAGGACTGTTATCTGTTTACTGGGCGTTTGTCACGTCTGCTTTTTTTTTCTCACTGGTTGAGAGTTTGGGAGTGGTTCGCGGTCCTGTTGGGTCACGTGCCCGTCTTTTCCCGCGTGTTGGGTCGGGGGGGCGGGGCTTGGGATGGAAGCGTGGGTTTCTCTCCCGCGCTGGAGGAGCAGTGGGCGGGGCCGGCACTGGGGGGGGGGGGGGGGGGCGCGGTGGTTGTGTTGAACTGGGGAGGGTCATTGGGGTGGCGGGAGCAGCCGGGGTCAGCAGGAGTCGGCTGACTTATGGAAGTACAATGGAAGGGGTTACGCAGCTAGGGGGGGGCCTTAGCCTTAGCTTGGGGGGAGGGAGGTTTGGGGGGGGGGGAATAGGGGGGGAGTGCCGGGGTGCTGCTGGAATGGCCAAAGCAGAGCTGGAGCGTGTAGAGGGGGTTGGGATGGGGGTCTGTCGCCGTGGGGAACGGGCTGAGCGGGAGGCGCGGGCACGTGGCGGACTGAGGAAGGGTAATGGCTAGTCGACGGGGGAGGGGGGCAGGTAGCCCCCTGATCCGACTGATAACCTGGAATGTGAGGGGACTGAATGGGCCGGTCAAACGGTCCCGCGTGTTTGCGCACCTGAAGGGGCTGAAGGCAGATGTGGCCATGCTTCAGGAGACACACCTGAAGGTGGTGGATCAGGTTAGATTGAGGGAGGGATGGGTGGGCCAAGTGTTTCATTCTTGGCTGGATGCAAAAAATCGGGGGGGGGGTGGTGATCCTGGTGGGGAAGAGGATGTCGTTTGAGGCGTCGAATGTGGTGGCAGACAGCGGCGCGAGGTATGTGATGGTAAGCGGCAAGCTGCAGGGGGAGCGGGTGGTGCTGGTCAATGTATATGCCCCGAATTGGGACGATGCAGGTTTCATGCGGCGCTTTTGGGCCGGATTCCAGATTTGGAGCTGGGGGGCCTGATAATGGGGGGGGGGGGGGGGGGGGGGGGGGGGATTTCAACACGGTGCTGGATCCGCCCTGGATCTTTGTTTTGGGCTGAAGGGACGTGTATACATGTTCTTTGCTAATTATGGGCGTTAATTTATTTCTTCTTTTTTGTATACATGGCGGGGGGGGTTTGTTCTTTCTGTTCTTAGCATTTTCTGTTGTTGATATTTTGTGAAAATTTGAATAAAAATTAGTTTTAAAAAAAAATGACAGTGGAATACGGTGCCTGGAGAACGAGTCTTTACAGGCTTTGATGACGGTCTTGTATGTGAGGTCCGAGAGCTTCACGACTTCTGGGTAATAATCAATGATTAACACATAATCACGACCATTGGCGTGAAAGAGGTCGATGCCCACCTTGGACCACAGGGAGGTCACGATTTTGTGCTGCTGTAGCGTATCCTTGCTCTGTGTTGGCTGGAAGCATTGACAGGTTGGACAGTTGAGGACTATATTTGAGATGTCCTGCCTAATCCCTGGCCAGTGGACAGCTTTCCTGGCTCTGCGCCTGCATTTCTCGACATCCAGATGTCCTTGTGGGTTTGCCGGAGCACCAAGCTCTGGAGACTAAGTGGAATGACAATGCGATCCAGCTTGAGGAGGATACCATCAACCATCATCACGTCATCCTTCACATTGAAGAAATGAGGGCACTGCCCTTTTTGCCAGCCATTGGCGAAGCGGAGCATGACACGCCGCAGAAGAGGGTCTTTGGCTGTCTCGTTGCGAATGCGAATCACCTTTCCTTCCGACGCCGGGAGGTTGCTGACCCACAGCTGCACCTGTGATTCAATCTGTTGGATGAATGCCGGCGGGTCGGCAGGCAAGGTTGTGGATCGGGACAAGGCAGCCGCAATAATGAGTTCCTTGCCAGGCGTGTACACTAGTTCAAAGTCGTACCTTCTGAGTCTGAGGAGGGTGCGCTGCAGCCGGGGCATCATGTCGTTCAGGTCCTTGTGGATAATGTGGACCAGAGGCCTGTGGTCCGTCTCGACGGTGAACATCGGCAACCCGTAGACATAATCATGGAACTTGGTAATTACAGTGAGAAGGCCCAGGCATTCCTTTTCAATTTGGGCGTACTGCTGCTCGGTGGGTGTCATCGCCCGTGATGCGTAGGCAACCGATGCCCAGGATGAGGTGTCATCGCGTTGGAGCAACACTGCGTCGATTCTGTCCTGGCTCGCATCTGTCGAGATTTTTGTTTTCCTGTAAGGGTCATAAAATGCCAATACAGGTGCAGTGGTGAGCTTGGCTTTCAGCTCCAACCACTCTGCTTGATGAGCTGCCTGCCACTCAAAGGCAGTGGACTTTTTCACCAGGTGAGGGCCATGGTGTGTGAGGCCAGGTTTGGGATTAACTTGCCCAAAAAAGTTTATCATGCCTAGGAAGCACAGCACCACCTTCTTGTCTTCAGGGGTCTTCATGGCTTCGATGGCCTTGACCTTGTCTGTGCCCGGGTGCACACCCTGCTGAGATATCTGGTCACCTAAGAACTTAAGTGTCGACATGCCAAAGCAACACTTGGCCCTGTTCAGCTTGAGGCCATTGGCATGGACACGGCGGAATACCTGCTGGAGACACACGACGTGCTCTTCGGGGGTCGTGGACCATATAACGTCGTCAACATACACACAAAACTTCTTCAATGCCTTCCATCATCTGCCCCATGATTCTATGGAAGATCTCTGAGGCAGAGACAATGCTGAACGGCATACGATTATAGCAGTACCTGCCAGAATGTGTGTTGAAGGTGCAGAGCCTTCAGCTGGACTCATCCAGCTTGGTTTGCCAGAATCCATGTGACGCATCTACCTTTGTGAAAAACCGGGCGTGTGCCATCTCACTGGTGAGTTCCTCCCGCTTCGGGATGCGGTAGTGTTCCCGCATTATATTCTGGTTGAGATCCTTGGGATCGATGCAGATGCGCAGCTCCCCCGAAGGCTTTTTTACACATACCATCGAGCTGACCCAGTCAGCCGGTTCTGTAACTTTGGAAATGATGGCCTTGCTCTGAAGATCCTTGAGCTGTGCCTACAGGCACTCCTTCAGTGGAGCCAGGACCCGGCGTGGTGCGTGGACCACAGGCGTGGCATCAGGCCGTAGCAGGATCTTATACCGATATGGCAGAGTGCCCATGTCGTCAAACACATCCGAATACTGAGCGAGGATGTCTTCAATGCCAGCTTGAAGATCCACTTTGGGGGAGGTCATTGTGTAGACCCACTGTACAAGGTTTAGCAGCTTGCATGCTTGTACGCCGAGCAGGGAGGCCCTGTATGGCTTGATGATTTCAAACCTTAGCCTTGCGTGAATGCTCCTGTTGGAGACGGGCAGATGGCAGGATCCCAGTGCTGTGATGGCATTGCCATTATAGTCCAGGAGCTGGCAGGCTGCTGGAAGGAGCTTGGGTGGCTTCTTGATGCGGTTGTAATCTGCCTGTGACAGGAGATTGGCAGAAGCACCTGTGTCCAGCTTAAACTGGATAGAGCATTGATTTATTTGCATCACTGCACACCATTCGTCCACAGAATCCACAGTTAGGATGGGCAGGCTTTGTGATGATGTTGGTGAGGCATGTTCATGTGTGGTGATGATGCCCACATGGTAGGGGGACTCCAGGCAATCGTCCTCTGGATCCGTTGCCCTGTCAGGATCAGAATCCTGTGAACCTTGTTGTACACTTCGAATGCGCCTGCGTTGGTATTGGGAGCGCTGGCCCTTGACTGGTGGTGCAAACCTGCATAAGGCTGCATAGTGTCCAGGCTTTCCGCAATTTAAACATTGCCTGCCTCTTGCAGGGCAGTGTTTCTTTAAGTGAATGGTGCCGCAGTTCGGGCACATCATGATGTTGTCACGCTCCGTGCGTCGTCACACATGCACAGTGCGGTCGGCAGACGTTCACACCTGCGCAGTGTGGTGATCGGCCGCTTCGTTATCTCATGGGGCTTCGTGGGGCTCCATATCATGACAGCTTACACTAGCTCTGCTGTAGTATAGGCTTCCTCCAACTCTTTAGCCTGTTTTCTCACTGTTTTCTGCTGGGTCTGATAGCCGCAGACATAATAATAATAATCGCTTATTGTCACAAGTAGGCTTCAATGAAATTACTGTGTAAAGTCCTTAGTCGCCACATTCCGGCACCTGTTCGGGGAGGTTGGTACGGGAATTGAACCTGCACTGCTGTCATTGTTCTGCATTACAAGCCAGCTGTTTAGCCCACTGTGCTAAAGCAGACATACCACTCCCTGAGGAAACTACTTCTCCGACATTCACCTATGCCTTTTCATCAAAATTTCACCGAAAAGCAGGTAAAAGGAGCTCTTTTATGTGCCTTCAAGCAGGAGCTGCCCTGTATGTGACCACTCACTCCATAGCCACCACCGGAAGTCCTAAGTGCAGTATTTTTGAACCAGTGCTAACTTTGCTCCTCTGTTGTGAGATGCAGCCTCATGATTTTGACCTCATCACCAATATTGCCGCGTTCTCCCCTTGGGTCTCATGGGGGTTATAACAACCACTTTATTTCAACCGAAGCAAGGTGTAAATGTTAAAAAACACCATTGCGGCACAAAAAGATAATTTTGTTGTGTGCACATGATGCCATATTTGATCAAAATTACCATGATTGATCAATCTGCTTTATCTTGCCAGGAATCAAAACAGCAGGATGAAAATTCAGCATGAATAAGGGCATAAAATAGTATCCCAATCGGTTGTCCTTTTCACTCCCCAACCCATTTTTCTTTTCATCAAAGTCAACGGCAATAAAATTGAGGATGTGTGTGAACTCTGAGCAGCCCCCCCTGCAATTGACATTTTACCATCCAACTGAAATTGCAGCACAGTAGTACTGTGGTTAGCACTGTGGCTACACAGCACCAGGGTCGCAGGTTCGATTCCCGGCTGGGTTACTATCTGCACATTTTCCCTGCGTCTGCGTGGGTTTCCTCTGGGTGCCCCAGTTTCCTCCCACAAGTCCTGAAAGACGTGCTGTTAGGTAATTTGGACATTCTGAATTCTCCCTCTGTGTACCCGAACAGGTGACGGAATGTGGTGACTAGTGGCTTTTCACAGTAACTTCATTGCAATGTAAGCTTACTTGTGACAATAAAGATTATGATTATTAATTGAATTTCAAATCCAGTGGCTTTTTAACATCTAGCTTTGACAGAAAACAACAACAGTTTGCATTTATATAGAACCTCTGACATGGTAAAATAAGTCCAGTAGATGTCACAGGTATATTTTCTGACAAAACCTGATTCCTAGCCACAAGAATCCTTTGAGCATTTAAGCGTGAGTTATGCAACACTGCTAAACAGTAGAGCAGAGCTGCAGTGAGGAAATGTCTGGGCCAATGTCATGTGTCGCATTTTTAAATTTCTGACCATTTGCATTGGAATTACCTTGGGATACTTGCATTGTGTTAGTTTTAAATGGAATTTACAATTCCAACGGTAGCAGCAGACTGGGGGTGGGGGAATGCATTAATTTGATACGACTGGAATCAGTAAAAGTTTTTGAGTCAAAACTGAAAATGTACAGCTAAAAAATTAAGAAACCAAGGAAAAACCTGCTCAGTCTACATGAACAAATGGTGACTGATCTTGAAGACTTTTTGCCTGAATGCGAAGGCTTTGCGGATGTGTCGCTGATTATAGAAACCACCCATTTGAATTTCCATTGATTTTAAATGTAGTGAAATCAGATGGTTTTTGTAATAGCTGTTCATTCATAATGCTAGATTTACACTCAGGTGGTAAGTTATCCACTCTGGTATGGAGGATATGGCTAGCAAGCAAATTGGTTTCTATCACTTAATTTTAGGGAACAGGTTCTTGAAAGTGGTTTCAGATTACTTAAAAATATGATGCCTTGAATACTCAAGTTGTTGGATACATGTATTGACCAAGCAAGGGCAACCTCTTTAGATCTGTGAAAGACGAAGGGCGTGATTCTCCCAAAAGGAGCAAAGACCCCTGACGAGCACGTTTAGACATATGTTTGCCGGCGCTCACAGTGCAGAGAAACATGTGGCGATTAAAAGCATTGAATAGGGGGCCTGAATAGGGAACGCATGGCCGAGACCACACATAGCCCCGTTTTGTACAGTTCAGATCTCTGCTCGCTGGAACACCCCAGTGTACCGAGAGATCAGGATGACATTATTAAATGGCGTCCTGATCTCCGAGGCCCCTGAAACGATCCCTGACTCCCCCCCCTCCACCTCCAGCCTGAACACACTATGGGAGGGTGCCCGGCCCCGCACCCCCTCAACACCCAATGCAGTTACTGTGAAAAGCCCCTAGTCGCCACATTCTGGCACCTGTTTGGGGAGGCCGGTACAGGAATTGAGCCCGTGCTGCTGGCATTGTTCTGCATTACAAGCCAGCTATTTAGCCCACTGTGCTAAACCAGTGAAGAGCTACAGGAAACCCTCTATCTCTGCTCCTGTTAACTAATCACTTTCTTAGCAGAGAGACGCCCAATTGGAAAATAAAACTTTGTCGAGCTTACAATTACATATTAGTGTTTAATTATCATGCCCAACAACAAAGATGAAAAGAGAAAGGAACAATAAATTGATAGAAAAAAGACCGAATAGCAGAAAACCCTAAAATCTAACCAAAGGTGTTTTGAGTACACCCAAACCCCGAACATTAAAAAACAAAGTATGAAAGGCCCATCCACAGAGCCATAAAATAGATTAAACATAGTTTAAAGAGTGCCCAATTTGAGCTTCTGAATAAAGGAGTCCCCATCATTCGGCTAGCTACGGAAAGCTGGCTAGACCATTCCAAATCTGATTCCATTTTTAGACAAGATGACTTTCACTCCGTTGAAAGCTCTTAATTTTGTCAGGTCTGCACTCAGATCTTGGTACAGCCTGATGGAGTGGCCCTCCCATTTGATATCTCTAAACTCTCTAGTCCAGTGAATAGCCTGTTCCTTTTCCTTGAATCATAGAATCCCTATGGTGCAGAAGGAGGCCATTTGGCCCATCGAGTCTGCATTGACCCTCTGAAAGAGTACCTCAACCTAGGCCCCAATCCCCTACCATATCCCTGTAGCCCCACCTAGGGACAATTTAGCATATCCAATCCGACTAACCTGCACATCTTTGGACCGTGGGAGGAAACTAGAGCAACCATAGGAAACCCACGCAGACATTGGAAGAATGTGCAAACTCCAAACAGTCATCCGAGGTCGGTATTGAGTCCTGGTCCCTGGCACTGTGAGGCAGCAGTGCTAACCACTGTACTACTGTGCCACCCTTGAAGATCGAGGCTTTGGCAGGAAGTGAGGCAAGTGGAAAGGGCAGCCTCACCAGTGTTGGGGGGGGGGGAGGGGGGGGTGGGCAGGGGGTGTGCAAGGGGGGGGGGCAGGGGGTGTGCGGGGAGGGGGGGGGCGGGGGGGGGGGGGGGGGGGGGGGGCGGACTGCCTCGGCAACTGGTGGCGTTGTTCCTTTGTTTTTTGCTTTGGCTTTTGTCCTTGTGGAGCTGGTGACTTTGTTGTCTTCCTGCCTGTTTTGTGTTCTCCTTCGGTGGTTGCTCTGCATTTGTTTGATTGATAATGTGCCTGACCTGTTCTGGGCTGAACTGTGCCCCTCTTGGGTGGGGTGGAATGTTTTTCTCTCTCTCTCGTCCACCGTGCTCCATGTTGGATTGGCCTTTTCCGGTGGGCCTTTTCCACTGGTGTAGGTCAGTGGGGAGGGGGGGGGGGGTGGGGGTGGGGGTGGGGGGGGGGGGGGGGGTGGGGAGGGGGGGTGCGGTGGGGGGGGGGAGTGTGTTCTGAGTGCCAAGTGATTGGTGTCCTCATTGTATTGTCTGCTGAATTTTGATACTGTCAATAAACTAAAAATTTTCAAATTGGATGTTGTGTTTGTCTCAACAATGACGTATATGTAATGTAGCCACCTGGGGCGGCCACGTCCCGATTCCAAAACGGATACTCGCAAAGAGTGCAGGGAAAAATGGACAGCACTGGAAAAACAAGCAGGTGCAAGGTTTCCTGTGGATTGGAACTTGCAGAACCCAGATAGAACTGAAACTGCAAGCCATTAGCATAGTAATGAGCTATCTCAGGGGACAAATAGGAAACATTTAAACAATCGGTACCAGGGCAGACTCCCCGGCGCCAGTGGAGACTAAAACAAAGGCAGGCCAACGGTTACCTAGAGCCCGCCCAACGATTAGGGAACGACCCCGTTATTGGAGAGAATCGATACAAACGATTGGGACATGGTCCAATTAATTGGGACCAAGTCCAGGGTCCGCCCAAAAGGGTGTGAAACCCTGGGGGCTATAAAACAGAGTCCCCAAGGTCAGTTCGCTCTGTTACTCTTACTCCTCTTCATCACCTTCACCTTGGCCTTTGGCTCTCAGCGACGAGAGGCCCGCCAAGC
This sequence comes from Scyliorhinus canicula, assembly GCF_902713615.1. NCBI lineage: Eukaryota > Metazoa > Chordata > Chondrichthyes > Carcharhiniformes > Scyliorhinidae > Scyliorhinus > Scyliorhinus canicula. Next base: position 230,153,887 of record NC_052148.1, read on the forward strand.
ACCAGCCAAGTAAGTCTAAGGTCAACGCACGCTACGAGATAGGCACTCCTAGCTACTATTCTATACCAGTTCGAAGCCAGCAGTATCAGAACCGGACAACGGCCATTGTTCCTCTGACTGAGTGGGCACTCGAAGCTAAGTATAGGCTTTTAGTAGTAGTTGTAGTTTAGCAAGTAGAGTTTATGCATGAGTAATAATTGAATGTGTGTGTAAATAAATGCGCATTGATTTCAAACTTACTAACTGGTGTATTGAGTCATTGATCAGTATTCGGTTTTGAAACTTGTGGTGGTATCAGGAAGATACCTGGCGACTCTTGAGCAAAGGTAATTAGAACAGAGCAAATTAAGGGCAAGCATAACGAGCAACAGTATCAATTAATTCGCTTTGATGTGCTTTAGGATCTGAAAGACACAATATAAAATACAAGGGATGCCTTCCAACGCTAAAATCGCAGCACGCACCCATTTGACAACAAATCGCGATTCTCCATCACCTTGAAAATGGCGTCATTGAGTTGCACTCCGTGTGTACTTGAAACACTATTTGCATATCATTAGTGGGCCCACCTGGGATTCTCTGCCTCCGATGGGCCGAGTACCTGACGGCGTGGTTCACTTGTGCTTTCGTGAACCTGGCGTGGCGGCTGCTGAGAAAGAGAGGCTGTACGGACACTGTCCAACATGATCATAGTTTGCTGACAGTCGTGCAGCTGGCCGGGGGGCTTCTTCCAGGGCTGGGGGGAGTAGTGGAGGTGGCCAGGAGATGGTGGGCTGTGGGGTCGGGGTGGGCGGACACAGAGCACCATTACTCCACCCGACAAGGCTGCCATGCAGCTGCACACCGCTAACAGCCCACTTTAAACCGAGTGCCAGGCGTCATATAGGTGTGTTCTCCCCTCCCCGGTTCCCTCTGGCCCCAGCCGCCCCAACAGCTGTATGGGCACGCTCCAGCACAAGCAATGCCATCTTTTTGCTTTGATAGGTGTGTGTGTGGGAGTGTGCGGCTGCAGCATGTCAGCCTCCCGTGTGTCAATCACGGACCCGGCCAATCCCTCACCGTCTTTCATGGGAATCGATTGTGTTCCACGTGGTGGTGGTGCTAACCCCTCAATGGTAGCAAAATCGGTGGCCTGCCAAAAACTTCCCCCCTGTAACCACCGCTCCCCACCCCCGGACCACCCCCCCCACCCCCGGACCACCCTCCCACCAGTCCCCTTCGCCGAAGCCCCCCCCCGGCCAGCGGAACGGCTCCCCCCCCGACAGTGGCGGCGCTGGTCACAGTCCGCAGCCACCACGCGAGATCCCCAAAGGTTGCGAGGACACGCGATCCACACTGTCGGGGACTTGGGCCATTGGGGACGGAGCATCGGGGGCGGGCCACAGGTGACGTCCTGAGACCGTCCCGATGATGTGCAGCTTATTCTTGAGTATGCCGTTTTTGAAGGGGCAGAGTATAGGAAAAACAGCACCGCCCCCGTTTTCGGTGTAAAAATGGATTCTCCGGCCGATGGCCGAACGCGATTTCAGTGATCGGAGAATCCAGCCCTTAGTCTCAGAAACGGAGAATCCCGCCCAAGTTCTTTCTTTATATTTTAAAACTGAATTATGAGAAAATCAGTTTGTACATGATTAGGTTCCCATGTACTTCGAGGTGCTGAAGTCACATTTCTTACATTGTTTGCTGGTGAGATTGTGGGTTTGAGCTAACACAGGATGGGGTAACCTTTCAGTGCAGGTGAGATGTACTCATGATTTAAAAAGCAAGATACAGAAGCTGCTTGGAATTTCTTCAAATTGAGTACCTGCAGATGTGAAATTCAGCAATTAATTTAGAGTTTGGGTATTTTTATTGGTGGTGTATTGCTGTATTTTTTGATGTGGCTACATAAGGGAGTTCCCCTCAGTTTCTTTGTTCTTCATATCGCTGGGTCACCCTTCATTTATCTTGTTTCTTAAATTTTTTGGTAGGTACCCAATGAGTTTTTGGTGCCTTTTGCACAGGTTTCCTGTGGGTTTTTTCAAAATGCAGGAGGAAAGAGTTTTTTTTCAATTGGGTGAGACATAAGAAGGGGGCCATCCTTGCAATGGATGTATGCATGCCCCAAGGAAATCATCCAGGTGGCATGCAAGAAGTTCATAATACCTATCACTAACAACTTACATGATGTGCACACAAACAAAAGGGTCTCAATGGATGCTATCAAAGGTCCAAAAGTTTTGATCTCTGGATGGGACTCTCTGAGTTAGAGTCAGAGAGACTTTGCATGGTTCCTACTCACTTACCAGAATAGTTACCTATGAACATTATAAGGATTAAAAGTGGTTCTAATTTCTGGTTAACCATTATAGCGACCATGGCGACCCACTCCGACCATGCAACTGCGCCCCCCAACCTCAATACCACCCGATTCCTCCGACTACCCCGATCTGACTACCCACCAACCTGACTACCCACGAGCACCAGTCAGTTGTCTCAAAACCACTAGAAAGTCGACGAAGAGGGATTAAACCGGACATCGGCCTAGGTATGACAATGGCAAACCCAGTAAACCCAGTAAAGTCCTCTGTACTAACATCTGAGGGCCTATGCCAAAATTGGGAGACCTGTCCCACAGACTAGTCAAGCAATATCCTGGCATAGTCATACTCATGGAATCATACTTAACAGATAATGTCTCAGACACCACCGACAGCAATGGTGGTGGTACAGTGGTATACAGTTGGGAGGGGTTGCCCTCAGAGCTATCAACATCGGCTCAGGACCTCATGACGTTTTATGGCAGAAGGTTAAACATGGACAAGGAATCTTCCTGCTGATTATCGCTTACCGTTCCCCACCATCTCCTCGGCTGATGAACCAGTACTCCTCCATGTTGAACACCATTTGGAAGAAGCATTGAGTATGAGTTCTCTGTGTGAGAGACTTTGATGTCCATTATCAAGGCTGGGATTTTCCTCGCCTGATCAGGTTGGGCACATTTGGTGACGTGATTAGAAAATCTTGCAAGAAGGCCCGAGTTGCATTTTCCGACGACGTAAATTCAGGATGCTAACCACTGTGCTACTGTGCCGCCAAGGTTTGTGGCATGGGTGCATCTGCAATACGTGGCTCGGTGTCTAGTGTACGGACCAATGAGATGAGCTCATGAAGTTTTGGATTGTATAAGGGAATGAGGCAGGGGTGTTCACTGTCACCGCTGCTGATTGCGCTAGCGATAGAGCCCTTGGCGATGGCCCTGAATGGTTTAGCAGAGTGGCAGGGGATTAGGAGGGGAAGCAGGGAGCACTGGGCATCATTGTACATGGACAACCTGCTGTTATATGCGTCAGACCCACTGGAAAGTATGGGGCCGATTATGAACCTGTCCAAGAGGTTTGGGGCTTTATCGGATTATAAGTTGAACGTAGGGAAAAGTGAGGTGTTCCCGATGAATGAGTTGGGTCAGTGAGCTAATGTAGGGGAGGTTGCCATTTGGGGTAGCCAGGGATATGTTTAGGTATCTGGGGATCCAGGTGACGGGGCGGTAGGCGACATTGCATAAGTGGAACTTAACAAAGTTGGTTGAGGAGATAAAAGAGGACTTTAGGAGGTGGGATACACTGTACCTAATGCTGGCGAGGTGGGTTCAAGTGGTGAAAATGAATGTCCTGCCAAGGTTCCTACTTATATTCCTGACACTCCCGATTTTTATCCCAAAGGCCTTTTTTACAGATGTTGGACGCAGTTATTTCAGAGTTTATATGGGTGGGAAAGGTGCCAAGGGGGAAGATGGCCCTGCTGCAGAGGCAGAAGGTGGATTGGCATTACTGAACCTGCTTCGCTACTATTGGGCAGCAAATATGGATAAAGTGAGGTGATGGTGGGAAGGAGAGGGGTTGGAATGGGTTAAGATGGAGGAAGTGTTTTGGAGGGGGTCAGTAAAATTCGCCTTATCTCTTGCTCATAGATAAGTCAGTCCGGTTGAATGAATTTCAGTAATGTTTGTTTCTTTAAGAACACATTTTGGTACATTCACACAAAATAAACTGAAAAATACTTTTTTCCTGTGTGTATCGAAATGTCCTTGAGACACCAATGAGTGGAAGCAAAAAACTTCAAGATAAAAGTGACTTCAGATTTACAAAATTAAAAGTCATTTCAACAAGGCTTCAAGGATTCTCTGATGGCTATAATTTCTCTGCTAATCAGTTAAACAAATCACATTCTTAAGGGAATCCTTATCTAGGTTTAGCCCCTTCCTTAGTTTCATTGGTTCTAATTCTCAGCTGAGACCCCCTTGACTCGTTCAAGAAAGTGTCAGTCACTTAACAGGCGATTGGTCAATTAGACATTAATCAATTACTCCAAATTAATTAATGAACTGTTCCATGATTTTGTCCCACGTTCAAATTCCCTACGTCACATCTGGACATCTGGTCTCAGTTATGATATTGTTTCAAGCTTGTCGAATGGACACTATTCAAATGATTATAACGTACTTATATTTCTACAAATTCAGTAATTTTCAAGAATCATTTTAGCTTATATTTTAAAGGACCCCCCCCCCCCTCTATAATTGTTGAATCCAACATCATCCAACCTGAGGAGCATGGTGATAGCGGCTCTACCGCTGGCACCGAGAAGGTACATGGAGAGCCTGGTGGTGCAGTCCACGATTAGGGTGTGGAACCAGCTGAGGAGGCACTTTAGGATGGAGGGGATGTTGGTGTTAGCGCCGTTATGTGAAAACCATGGGGAGACAGATGGTATCTACAGGAGGTGGAGAGAGGGAATTTAGATATTTACAAGTCAGGGACTTTGCATGGATAGTGTGGAATGGGTTTCTCAGTCTGCCAAAGTATGACCTTCTGGAACGGTTGCTGCTTCTGGACGTGGAAAGGGAGGGTAGGATTGGGGATATATATGGGTGACTGGGGGCACAGGGGGGAAAGCAAATGTTGAGGATGAAGGAGAAATAGAGGGAAGAGTTGATGGGGAGGATAGGTTGGGGAGTGTGGAGGGAGGCACTGCATAGGGTTAATTTGACCTCCTCATATGCGAGGATGAGCTTGATACAGTTTAAAGTGGTACACAGGGTGCACATGACTAGGGCAAGGATGAATGGGTTCTTCTCGGGGGTGGCGGGTGAGTATGAGAACTGTGGGCGAGGACCAGTGAACCAGGCACATATGTTCTGGGGCTGTGAAAAGTTGGAGAGATACTGAGATTGTGGGGGTGGAGGTCGGGCTGGACCTGATGGTGGCAATTTTTGGGAAATGCTGGAACTGATGGAAGGGAAGAAGGCCGATGTTGTCGCCTTCGCCTCTCTGGTTGCCTGGTAAAGAGTTTTGTTGGATTGGCTGTTGACAATGCCACTGGGGTGGCGGCCTGGCTAGGGGATCTGTACAACTTCCTCCGGTTGGAGAAAACTAAGTTGAATTGAGAAGTTCAGTGGAGGGCTTTGAGGCACGGTGGGAACTGTTTGTGACCATGTTCGTCGCAGGGGAGGTGGGGGTGGGTAGTGGAGGTGGAGGTGGGGGTGGGAGGATGGGTAGTCAGTGGGAAAAACTTGTACACACTGCGAGATGGGGAGAATGTTCCTAGATTATTTATGTTTTTGTATTTTTGAATATGTTTGGAAGAAAATACATCTTTTAAAAAAGAGTACCGCTGGTCAACCCTCAGAACCTCAACCTCTCAATCCGCTCCACCCTCTCCTTGTGCGCCCGGATCGAGATAAACTCCCCCCTTACCACCGCCTCCCACAATGTGGAGACAGAAACTTTCCCCATCTTATTCTGCTCCACATAGCCACCCCTATCTTCTCGCAATCCCCCTTAACCACTAATAACCCCACATCCAACCTCCACTGCGGTCGTTGAGGACTCCCCTTTTCCACCCGCAAATCCACCCAATATGGCGCGTGGTAAGACACCGTGATCGCTGAATACTCTGGTCCAACCACCCCTGCCAACAGCTCATTGTCCAGGACAAAGCAATCAATCTGGGAGTACAATCAGTGGATGTGCGAGAAGTACAAAAACTCCTTTATCCTCGGTCTTTCAAACCACCACAGGTCTGCCCATCCCATGCGTACTTTGGCACACTGGGAAACACCTCCTTTGCCATGGCCGACACCCTCAGGGACCTAGAACATAACCAGTCCAGCCTTCGGTCCAGCACCATATTAAAATATCCCCCCCATAATCAGCCGATGCATGTCGAGATCTTTGTCAACACCCGCCTCAAGAACTCCACGTCATCCCAACTTGGGGCATACACATTCACCAGCACCATGGTTGCCCCTCCAATCTCCCACTCACCATCACAAATGGTCTGTTTCCATACTTCCCACCTCAAAAACCACTCTCTTACTGATCAACACTGCCACCCCCCTCGTCTTCATATCTAACCCCAAATGAGATTCCTGCCCCACCTAGCTCTTTTTGAACCTTGTCTGGTCCCCCAGCTTCAAATGTGTCTCCTGAAGAAACACCACTTCCACCTTCAAACCCCTTAAATGAGCGAAAATGAAACATCTCTTAATCGCCCATTCAACCCCTGAATGCTCCATGTAATCAACTGGGTCCTCCCCTCCCCCTTCCCCAATCAGCCATAACTCTTCTTTATCCAGCTCCCCTAGGTCCACGCCTTTCTCACCCTCTAGGCCTCCCAAGATGTCCACTGCCATCTACCATTAACCAACTGCGCCACACCAACTGTACCCACATCATCATCCACCCCTCTTACAACCCCCTCCCCCCCATAAACAAAGAAAGAAAAACACCCACTCCCCCCATCCCTCCCCCACCCCCTCCACAGATCCCCCCCCCCCCACTGCAATCCTGTTTACTAGCCTTTCTGAAGCATGGTGGCCCCCACGCAAGACAACCGTCTACCCCCCTTCCCCTCTACTACCCCTCACCTGTAATTCCCCAAAAAATAGTTGAACGCAGAGTTACCCAATCCACACCCACATATAGTAAATACAACAATCCACCCAGCATACGCACCTGCATTCCCAATACTGGCATCTCCAAAGTTCAGTGCCTCCTAGTCCATGGTCTCTCATGAATTTACTTGTCTCTTCCAGCATATCAAAATAAAATTCCTGGTTCTGGTGCGTGACCCACAGATAAGCAGGACACAGCACCCCGAACTTCACTCCTTTCTTGTAGATGACTGGCTTCACCCTGTTGAACCCAGCCTTCCGCTTGGCCAACTCTGCACCAAGTCCTGGTAGATACACATCATGTTTCCTTCCCAAGTACAATCTCTCATCACTTTCGCCAATCGCAGAATTTTCTCTTTGTCCAGAAAGCGATGCAACCGCACCACCATTGCCCTCGTCTGCTCTCCTGCCGTCGGCTTCCTCCTCAAAACCTTGTGTGCTCGATCCACCATGGGAGGAAGGTCAAAGACCCCCTCCTCCACCAGCTTCTCAAACATCTTCATCACATACTTTGTGGCCTGCATCCTTCAATCCCTTCAGGCAGCCCCACAATTGGGAGATTCTGCCTCCTGGAGGGAGTCTCCCGGTCCTCCACTTTCTCCCACAACTGCTTGTCTGGCCCTCTGCCACGAGCACTCCAACCAGTCCTCATGTTCCACCACCGACTCCTCCACCTTCTGGAGCGTTGAACTGTGTGCGCCTCCAGTCTTTGCTCCACTCTCTCAATAGCCACCTTGATTGGCTCCATCACTTTAGCCAGATCCTCCAAGGCCTCTTGGCTCTGCTGCTGGAACCTGGCGTTCAAAAAATCCACCAATTGCTCGGTGGACCACTGGGCAGCCAACTACGCCCGCAAACCCTCCGCCATCTTTCCCTCTGACGCACTTCAAACGGCCTCCCGGCCAGATTGCTGCCCCTTTCTGGTTACACTTTTCATCTGATGTAGTCTATTTGGACTTCAGCAAGACCTTTCATAAGGTCCCACATGGAAGACTGATAGTGGAGGTAAGAGCCATGGGATCCAAGGTAATTTGGTAAATTGGATACAGAATTGACTGAGCGGCAGGAAGCAGAGGGTGATGATTGAGGGGTCTTTTTCTCTCTCTGGAAGCCTGTGTCCAGTGGGGTCCTGCAGGCCCTTGTAGGGGCCCTAGCTGTTTGTGGTTTATATAAATGATTTAGACTTGAATGTAGGAGGGTTGGTCAGTAAGTTCACGGGTGATACAAGAATTGGTTGGGTGGTAAATAGTGAGGAAGATTGCTTTAGATTACTGGAGGCTATAGACTGCTGGTCAGATGGGCTGATCAGTGGCAAATGGAATTCAATCCAAGCAAATGTGAGGTGATGCACTTGGGCAGGACAAACAAGGCAAGGGACTACATGATAAACAGCAGGACCCTAGGAAGCACTAAAGATTAGAGGGACCTTGGTGTGCATGTACATCGATCCTTTGAAGTAGTAGGGCAGATGGATAAAGTGATTAAGAAGGCATATATGACACTTGCCTTGATTAGCCGAGGCATAGAGTTTAAGAGCAGGGAGGTTCTGCTGGAACTGTATAACACGTTGATTAGGCTACAGCTAGAATATTGTTTGCAGTTCTGGAATCCACATTATAGGAGGGATGTGATAGCACTGGAAAGGGTGCCTAAGATATTTACCAAAATGTTGCTTGAACTGGAGAGTTTTAGTTATGAAGAGAGATTGGATAAACAAGGTTTGTTTTGCTTAGAGCACAGGAGATTTAAGAGGGTACGATTGAGATGTATATGAAGGGCACAGAGTAGACCGGAATAATGTTTTTCCCTTGGTGGAGGGATCAATAACCAGGGAGCATAGATTTAAAGTAAGGGGCAGGAAGTTTAGAGGGGATGTAAGGGAAAAACATTTTCACCCAGAGGACAGTGAAAATCTGCACTGCCTCAAAGGGTGTTGGAGGCAGAGACCCTCATAACATTTTAAGTATTTAGATGCGCATTTGCAATGCCAAGGCACACAAGGCTATGGACCAAGTGTTGGAAAATGGCATTAGAATAGTTGGGTGGTTGACCAGTGCAGACGTGATGGACCTCAGGACCTTTCCGGTGTTGTAGACCTCTATGACAGTCTATTGGTATTTTCAATCATCTGCTAGATATTGGAAAGGTGCAAGCCTTTCTCTGTTGTCCACTAAAGGATGTAGCTGACCCTTTCTAGAGAACCCCTGACTGCCAATCTACACTTTAAATTTCTCAAAAGCCTCTGCAACATCATCAGCCTCTCAATTCATCCTGGGCTGAAGCTGTGTGTTCATTGTTGTGACAACGGTTATTTAAATTTTTCCACAAATCAGTCCGTTTCTCTCTCTCTCTCTTTTGCATTAATCCGGGTTGATTTTTCTCAATCTAATTCAGCATTTATTTCATTTATAATGCTTGGGTTTTACTCACCGAGTCTGGTGGCACGGTAGCACAGTGGCTAGCACTGTTGCTTCACAGCACTAGGGTCCCAGGTTCAATTCCCAGTTTGCGTCACTGTCTGTGCGGAGTCTGCACATTCTCCCAGTGTCTGCGTGGCTTTCCTCCGGGTGCTCCGGTTTCCTCCCACAAGTCCTGAAAGACCTGCTGTTAGGTGAATTGGACATTCTGAATTCTCCCTCTGTGTACCCGAACAGGCGACGGAATGTGGTGACTAGGGGATTTTCATAGTAACTGCATTGCAGTGTTAATATAAGCCTACTTGTGACAATAATAAAGATTATTATTATTGTGATTGAAAGTAAATGTCGTCACAGTCCCAGTGCCAAAGGATCATAGGCTGCTTTCCCTTTTGAGAGCTGACTGATAGTGATTTAACCTGAGTGTCTCCACATCTCATGCAAGGGGGAAGTCTGAATAAAATCACACTTTTATACTCAAATATTGAAGCTGACATTGAGTGTAATCCTTCAGATCTCTCTATGCGTTGTTGAACAATACATAGTTGCTTTGTACACTGACTGTAGTACAGTGTGAGTGATGTGGCATTCTGAGCATACATGTTTATGTATTGTTTTGGAATAATGTAACAAGATAACACCAACTGGGGTGGCATGGTGGTGCAGTGGTTAGCTCTGCTGCCTCATGACGCCGAGGACCTGGGTTCGATCACAGCCCCATTCTCCCCGTGCCTGCTTGGGTCTCACCTCCACAACCCAAACATGTGCAGGGTAGGTAGGTGAATTGGACACCCTAAATTGCCCCTTAATTGGAAAAAGAAAAAGAAAGATAACACCAACTATCCAAAACACTTGTAATGAACCTAATTGTTGGGCTTTGCAGTCCTCGGGATATGAACAAAAATATGTCTTTCCTCTGAACTCCCTCACTATTTAAAAAAATCTACCACTGTATTTTTATCATTTTAGCTTCATTTTTAGTTCATTCCTTTAGATCAATCCTCTGGTTCCTGTACTTCAAACAGCTTACACAGTCAGGCTGTGGGTTTCACACCCATTGCAAACTAATTGGATGTATACTTCCTTTTCAGAGCACTTGGGTGCCCTCAAAAACAATCCACCCACTGCAATTCACCGTGCCTGGGCGCAGGTGGCAGAGGCAGTGAGCACCACCAGCAACACTGTCCGGACCGGCCAGCAGTGCCATAAAACACTGCACAACCTCCTCAGGACGGCCAGAGTGAGTAGGCAACACTGGCCCCTTGGTACCAACCCCTATCCCACACATGTGACCCTACCCTCCCCCACCCAGCACCCAGAGGGCGGTTGAACCCCCACCCTGCACCACATGTTGGCACCCATAACGGCTGCCATGGCTGGGTGCCCTGGCCACTGAGGCCACCAGCTGCCCACTCCCTGGGCTGCATGCGTTGGACTGCCTAACACTGTGCATTTTCTGTTCTCCCCCCGCCCCATCCCTCAGTGAAGGCCACTCATAACTGCCAGGAGCGGGAGAAACCTGGAGGGGAACCGCTGGACCTGTGGCCCCTCACTGTGGCAAAGCAGAGGGCCCAGGTTGCGGTCAGCAGCCCAGAGGAAAGGGAGGTCGCCGGGGTGGAGATCGGTTGCAGGCGAGGAAGTGAGACTCCACTGAGTTGCGGTTCTCCGTGACATGTGTGTCAACTCCCCCACCGCGCCCCCCCCTCCGCCCCAAACATCACCCCCAACCTTGCCCATGCACCACATTCACCCTTGTTAGGAATAGGTTAACAGAACTTCCAATGAAATACAAATTTGATGTCAATTATCCAATAGAAGTCATTGATATATAAAGGAGTTACAGGTGGCACCAATAGTTGGTGGAAATTTGTGTGTGACGTTGGATCAAAGAAACAAAGGTGTTTTATGGAGAAGCAGAAATCTTGTCTCTTGTACTCAACAGCGCACCCCCCCCCCCCCCCCACCCCCCCCCCACCCAGACGGCGGCCTAATCATGCATCTTGTCTTGCCTTGCAGGACCTGCTGGTGATGGTGCGGGTCCATCTGGCATCCCTCGCTGTGGAGCAGCATGTCCAAGGCCTGGGGAATTCTGTGCAGCCGTTGGCAGAGGCCCAGGACAGGATTGCCGTCTCACAGGCAGCCATGTGCAGGAGCCACCTGGAAATTACAGCAGCGCTCCTGAGTGTAGCCCAGTCACAGTGGGACATGGCTGAGAGCATTGGTGGCATTGCCCATGCCATGGCCAACATGGCAGACACAGAGGGAGGTCGTCGAGTCCCAAAGGGGGATGGGAGTCACTGGCTGATGTGACAGACCCAGAAGGTGGTGGCACAGTCAATGGGTCATGTGGCACAGTCTCAGATGGCGATGGTCTATTCTCTGTGCTCCATGGCGGTCAGCATGCAGAGCCTGGTGAGACCAGAGCAGGCCTCCAGGATTGGCAGCAGAAGGTGGCAGGGGTGCCTTGGGGATAGCTCCGCTCGCCCCCCCCCCCCCCCATCCCAAGGAGCAGCTCCGGGGTCACCGGGCACTATGAGGGAGAAGGAGGTGATGGGGCCCGTGCCAGTGACTCTCTCATGGGAGGTGCTGGAACAGCACAGCACCTCGGACTCCCCATCACCGCCCCGCCCCAACACTCCTCATCCTGGCACATTGGCGAGAAGCGGGCAGAACAGGGAAGCACTACACCACCTGGGACACCCGAGCAACAGCCATCCAGGCCTGGCCACCCCAGCAGACGCCCGCCAGCGGGAACCCAGGTCGCAGGGCGGGAATCATAGTAGGCCATCTCCACCCCTGATGCATCATCTGGGGTTCCACCTCGACGTAGCATTAGGGCCCCTAAGGCCTGTAGTGTGGCAGGTATTTATCACGGAGGGGGTTGCGGGTGGGATGGCCGGTGGGGGGGATGGGGGGGGGGAGAGAAATGTGGAGGTGGGGCGTGGTGTCCATCCCACTGGCCCCTGCGCCCATCCCCAAATCTAGAGGTAGTGTCAGCTGGCGCTGCCCTTGCAAGCGGTATGCTCCATGGGCCATGCTCTGCGTCCCTGTAGGGGCTACAGCAGCCATTGCTCTTGAGTGGGCCACATGATGCCCCGCCAGCAGGTAGCAGCATTCGATGGTAGGGGGTGTGGTGGAGGGTGGGATGTGGAGGTGGGTGCGGGGGTGGGGGTCGTAGGGCATCCATATGGCTGGTGTCACTCTGCAGATACAGGGGCTAAGATGAATGGTCAATGGTGTGTGCAGCAAGGTGGCTGCCTTGCAAAGCACAGCAATTGTGCACCGTGCCTGGACACCGCCCCAGTCCTGCGGGGGGTCACACCGGCCACTCGGCCCATTTCCCCGTCAACCCCCCGCCCCGGGCCCGGCTGCAGCCCCACACCCCAGCCAGTGTCCTGCCTGGCAGCCCACAGTTGCGCCTTTCCGTGTCCTACCTCCTCTCTCTCCCTCATCAGCCGGTTTCACGATTTTTAAAAGTACAAGTGAACCACACCGTTGGAAATTCGGCGCATTGGATGTGGAGAATCGTGGTGACCCCAGAGAATACCGGGTCAGGCTCGCTAATGATATGCAAAAGATGTTTACTGTACGTGCGTTTCGGAATTGCGATTTGGCGCCAAATCGACACCCACCTCAATTTCAACGTCGGAACCGATTCTCCGCGCATTCGCGTTTCGCGGTTTCACCATCGGCCGATGGAGAATCCTGTCCTGGATCTTTAACACTCTTGTTTTTTTATACTCACTACACCCAGCTGGAATATTATGGGCAGCATGGTAGCATAGTGGTTAGTACAATTCCTTCACAGCTCCAGGGTCCCAGGGTCGATTCCCGGCTTGGATCACTGCCTGTGCAGAGTCTGCACGTTCTCCCCGTGTCTGCGTGGGTTTCGTCCGGGTGCTCCGGTTTCCTCCCACAGTCCAAACATGTGCAAGTTAGGTGGATTGGCCATGATAAATTGCACTTAGTGTCCAAAATTGCCTTTAGTGTTGGGTGGGATTACTGGGTTATGGGGATAGGGTGGAGGTGTGGGCTTGGGTGGGGTGCTCTTTCCAAGAGCCGGTGCAGACTCAATGGGCTGAATGGTCTCCTTTTGCACTGTAAATTCTATGATGATGATCTATGATGATCAATTTTGGGCGTCACACTACAGGAAGTATGTCAAACCCTTGGAGAAGATGCAGAGAAGATGTATTAGAATGGCGACAAGGATGAGGGAATCAATTTTGTGGAGATAACGGAGAAGATAAGATTGTTTTTCTTAAAAATCAGTTGGAAATTTGATAGAGGTGTCTAAAATAATGAAAGGTACTGTCAGAATAGATTGTGCTTTGCTGGAGAATAGAGTCCTGGAGTGATGGGACATTCTGGAAAACTCCTTTCAACTGCTTCCATTGCAGCACAGACTATCAGATTTGACATGATGTGTTTTATCAGGCTGGGTTCCACTGTGCTGCTGATTGAGCTGACTACTTATTCCACTTCGAAGGTTTCGGCTCTGCACCCCTTTCAGAATTTCACCTGTTATTTCCTCTCCTCGTTTTTCCTACCAAAATTTATTATCTCACATTTCCCTGCATTAGATTTCATCTGCCACGTGCCTGTCTATTCCACCAGCTTATCTATCACTATCCTCCTCATGTTCACAAAATTTCCAAATTTACGTCATCAGCAAATTTTGAAGTTGTGCCTTGTACACCCAAGTCAATATACGTCAAGAAAAGTAATAGTCTGAGTAACAACTACTCATAAATCATATAACCCAGTAATCCCACCTACCCTTTTGGACACCAAGGGGGAATTTAGCATGGCCAATTCATCTAACCTGCACATCTTTGGACTGTGGTAGGCAACCAGAGTACCCGGGGGAAACCCACGCAGACACAGGTAGAACGTACAAACTTCATACAGACAGTTGCCCGAGGCCGGAATTGAACCTGCGTCCCTGGTGCTGTGAGGCAGCAGTGCTCACCACTATGCCACTGTGCCACCACTGGAAAACCTCACTCCTCCAGTCTGAAAGACAATTGTTTCACCATTAAACTCTTTTCCTGTCACTCAGCCAACTTAGTGCCACTGTCCTTTTTATTCCATAGGCTTCAGCTTTGCTGGGAAGCCTCGTGATGTCACTTGCTCAGAATTCTTTGGAAGTACACCACATCAACCGCGTGATTCTTATCAATGCTCTTAGTTACACCATTGAGAAACTCAAACAATTTATTTTACAAGTTTAAAAATAGGGTGTTTTTTCTTTTAGACTGTTGAAATTTGGCTGTACACAGCCTAATTGAAACTCAAATTACCCTTCAAACTGTTTGAATTTGTCCAATATATCGCCATCAGGCAAAAACCCAGGCACCAAATCAGTAAATAGTATCAAAGTTTATTCATTATGAATACATTTTAGAAATTTATCAAGTAACTCAGGCAGAATATTGGTAAAGTTTACTTATCAATGAAACTATCAGCTCCAGACTTTCAAATGGGTGATGAATCCAAGACAACAACTTGAACTCATTGCACCAACAGATAAACAGTCACTGCCTCCAAGAAGCACTGCACCTTCCTTTGATTTGTACTGGCAGGGTGTCCGTCGTTGAACCAGTTCCAGTACTAACAATACTCATCCCCTTGAGGTTTATTGAAAACAGTGAAAAGTATTGTTCTGTGTGCAGCTCAAATTGATCATTCCATACATGAAAAGAAAATACATAATAGGGCAAACATAAAATACACAATGTAAATACATAGACACAAGCAACGGGTGAAGATGTGTGAAGGGAGCAGATCAGTCCATAAGTCCATCAGTCCATAAGAAGGTTGTTTAGGAGTCTGGTTACAGCGGGGAAGAAGCTGCTTTTGAATCTGTTAGCGTGTGTTTTCAGATTTTTTATCTCCTGCCCGATGGAAGAAGTTGGAAGAGTGAGTAACCAGGGTGAGAAGGGTCTTTGATTATGCTGCCCGTGGACTTCCGGTGGCAGCCATGGAGAAGTAGGTCGCACATGTGATAGATCCCGCCTGTGACGGACTTTTGGACCTTTTTCCCTCTATTTATTTCCGGATTTTATGGGATAAATCTGTGAAGAGTGAGACAGTGAGGAGAAATCCCCCTCCAGTGTATGGAGAATTGGACCAGAAGTGGCCGTGTGAGAAGACAAAGTCCTACAAGGAAGACACGAGCAGAGCTGGCAATGCGGGAAAGCATGGCGGAGAGCAAGGGCCGTGGGGAGACAGCACAGTGTTCGACGGAGCAGCTGGTAAAGTTTTTCGAAGATTGCTTCGCCAAGCTGAAGAAGGACACGCTGGACCCGATCAAGGCTTCGATTGATCAAGTGGAGCAGAATCAAGAGACCCACAGAAGAGCGATCCAGGAGTTGGAGAAAAAGGTGTCTGAGCACGAGGAATACATAACCGTGCTAGAGACCAAGGTGGAGATGATGAATGACCGCCAGAAAAGAATGCAGGAGAAGCTGGAGGACCTGGAGAACAGGTCCAGCAGGCAGAGTCTTAGAATTGTCGGCCTCCCTGAAGGCAGTGAGGGATTGGATGCGAGGGCTTATGTGACAAACATGCTGAAGACGTTAATGGGGGCTGAGGCGTTCCCTCGGCCCCTGGAAGTGGATAGAGTGCGGAGCCCTCACAAAGAATCCCCGAACAAATGAGCCACCAAGGCAATGGTGGTACGTTTACACTGATTCCTGGACAAGGAACACATTCTGCGGTGGACCAAGAAAGAACGGAGCAGCAAGTGGAAGAATTGTGAGCTGCGCATTTATCAGGACCTGGGCGCGGATTTTGCCAAGAGGCGAGCTGGGTTTAATCGGGCAAAAACGGCCCTCTTTAAGAAGGGGGTGAAGTTTGGGATGTGGTACCCAGCCCGTCTGAGGGTCACACATGAGGATCCGGACTTCTACGTTGAAACACCAGACGATGTGTGGACTTTATTAAAGAAAAATGACTGGAGGTGAACTAAAAGACACTGAAGCCTTGGAGGGTACTGTGGTGGCCATTTGTTGGGCTGGGTTGTATAAGCAGTGTTATGTGTGATAAGGGGCTGTTCAGATGGCAAAAGTTAACTTTGTCTTGTAGGGAGCTGGTTAGAGGGGGATGGTTTCTGGGGCTGTTTTTTTTGTTTTTTTTTCTGAAGTGGCTGTTTTTTTCACTGTTTTTTTCTGATGTTTGTTTTCTGGGGAATGTGATGCTTTGAATATGTTTCTCCAAGTGGGGGGAGAGGGGAGAGAACAATGGGGAGACAGACTGCTTGGTGCCATGGGTGGGTGCTATCAAGTCAGCTTGGGTCAGCTGACTCACAGAAGCACAGTGGGGGGGGGGGCGAGCAGGTGTTAAGCTGGAGCTTGATATGGGGGGTTGGGTTTCTAGTGCTGTTGCTAGGGAGGGGGGGAGGGAGGGGGGGAGCTGCTTTGCTGACAGGGGAGGAACTATTACTAGGGAACAAATGGGAGGTTGGGAATGACAAATGCCCGAAGGGGGGGGGGGGGGGGGCTTGAGGAGGCCGAGGGCGTGAGCTGGAGGCTGGCCTAAAAAGGGTGATGGCTAGTCGGCTGGGTTGGGGGGGGGGGGGGGGGGGGGGGTGTGGAATGCCCCCGACTGGGCTGATTACATGGAACGTCAGAATGTTGAATGGGCTAGTCAAGAGGGCTCGCGTGTTCACGCGTTTCGGGGGGACTGAAGGCGGACATGGCAATGCTACAAGAGACGCATCTAAAGGTTATAGACCAGACAAAATTGAGAAAGGGGTGGGTTGACCAAGTATTCCACTCAGGTTTGGCCTCAAGGGGAGTAGCGATCTTGATCAATAAATGAGTGACATTCGAGGCAGGGAGAACTGTGCCAGACAAGGGGTAGGTACATAATGGTGAGTGGGAAGCTGGATCAGGTGCGGGTGGTACTCATGAACATATATGCTCTGAATTGGGACGATGTGGAATTCATGAAGCAGGTGTTAGGTAAGATTCCAGACTGAGAGTCACATAACCTGATTATGGGAGCTGATTTTAACACAGTCATTGATCCGGAATTGGACCAGTCAAAATCCAGGACAGGGAGGAGGCCGGCTGCGGCAAAGGAATTGAAGGGTTTTATGGAACAGACGGGGGGAGTAGACCCATGGAGGTTTGCACGGCCAAGAACGAAGGAGTTTTCTTTTGTCTCCCATGTCCACAAGGTATACTCTTGCAATGACCTTTTTGTTTTCAGCAGGGTGTTAATACCGGGGGCGATGGATACTGACTACTCGGCAATTGCAGTGTCGGATCAAGCCCCACATTGGGTGGATCTACGGCTAAGTGTGGAGAGAGGGCAACGCCCGCTGTGGAGGCCGGATGTGGGGTTGCTAGCAGGCCAATGTTCGAAGGCTTCTAAATGTTATTATGATGCCCTCAGAAGGAGAGGAGGCGGAGATAGTGGTAGCGATGGATGCTGAGAAAGCTTTTGATCGGGTGGTGTGGAATTACCTGTGGGAGGCGCTGGGAAGGATTGGGTTTGGTGAGGGCCTCATTGACTGGGTACGGTTGCTCTGTCAGGCACCAGTAGCGAGTGTGTGTACAAACCGGCTGAGGTCGGGGTATTTGAAATCACACCGAGGGACGAGGCAAGGGTGCCCCCTTTCCCCGTTACTGTTTGCTCTGGCCATAGAGCCATTGGCCATGGCGTTAAGAGCCTCTAAGAACTGGAAAGGGCTGGTTCGGGGGGGTGGAGCATCGGTGTAGTGATCTCTATAGTTACCGTAGTTAGATCTTGTTAACCTTATCGCTAGTATCAAAATTAAAGTAAAGAACTCATGCAATTATTGTTATAGTTACTCAATAAACCTTTTGTTACTACTGGACGAGTTCAAGTATTCTTCTTAGAGATTCCGAAGACCTCATCACTAACCAAGGTTTGAGTAGCACATGTTACCTACCACACAGGTAACAAAATAACCGGGTCTTGCTTTACGCAGATGACCTGCTCTTGTATTTTTCAGATCCATTGGAAGGGATGGGGGAAGTAATGCGAATCCTGGGGGAACTTGGCAATTTTTCGGGGTATAAATTGAACATGGGAAAAAGCGAGATGTTCGCGATTCAGGCAAGAGGGCAGAAGAGACTGGGAGAGTTGCCACTTAGAATGGTGGGAAAGAGCTTTCGGTATCTGGGAATCCACGTGGCACGGGAATGGGAGGTATGACACAAATTAAACCTATCCCGGCTGGTAGAACAAATGAAAGAGGACTTTCAGAGATGGGACATGCCCCTGCTATCACTGGCAAGGAGGGTACAGACTGTGAAAATGACGGTCCTCCCCAGATTCCTGTTTGTCTTTCAGTGCCTCCCCATCTTCATCCCAAGGGCCTTTTTCATGCGGGTGAATTAGGTTATTTCGGGCTTTGTGTGGGCGGGTAAAACAACCCTGCGAATAAGAACGTGTTGCTGGAGCGCAGTTGGGGGAAGAATGGGTTGGTCTGCCAAACTTCTGCAATTATACTGGGCGGCTAACATAGCCATAATTAGGAAGTGGGTAGTGGGGGGTGGGGTCGGTATGAGAGTGGATGGAGGCGGCGTCATGCAAAGATACAAGTTTGGGAGCACTGATAACGGCACCTCTTCCGTTCTCGCCGGCCCGATACTCCACAAGTCCGGTGGTGGTGGTGGCTCTGAGAATCTGGGGGCAGTGGAGGAGATATAGGAGAGTGGAGGGAGCATCGGTTTGGACCCCGATTCATAATAATCATCAGTTTGTACCAGGTAGGCTGGATCGTTGCTTCCGGAGATGGCAAAGGGCAGGAATTAGAAAGATGGGGGATCTATTTATAGATGGGAGCTTCCCCAGCTTGAAAGCCTTGGAGGATAAATTTGAATTGCCAGCAGGGAACAGGTTTAGGTATTTGCAGGTGTGAGACTTCTTGAGAAAGCAGGTTCCGGCCTTCCCGCTGTTGCCGCCATACAGGATACAGGACAGAGTTGTCTCCACTACCTGGGTGGGAGAGGGGAAGGTATCACATATTTACCAGGAGCTTTGGGAGGCGGAGGAAACCCCGGTGGAGGAGCTCAAGGGCAAGTGGGTGGTCGAGCTAGGAGGAGAGATAGAGGCGGGTCTATGGGCGGATGCCCTAAGCAGGGTTAATACCTCCTCATCATGTGCCAGGCTTAGCCTGATACAATTCAAGGTAGTCCACCGGGCACACATGACTGTGGCCTGGATGAGCAAGTTTTTCGGGATAGAGGACTGGTGTGCGAGGTGCACGGGAAGCCCAGTAAATCATGTCCACATGTTTTGGGCATGCCCGAAGCTTAGAGGGTTCTGGCAGGGGTTTGCTGAGGCAATGTCCACAGTACTTAAAACACGTGCGGTGCCGAGTCCGGAGGTGGCGCTCTTTGGAGTGTCGGAAGAGCCGGGAGTTCAGGGGGCGAAAGAGGGCTAGATTGTTGTTTCATGGTTGGGTGTGTGAAGATTGGGATGGGGGGGGGAAGTGTTTATTGTACCATGTTCATGGCATTGTTATTGTTACTATTATAAAAACTTGCAAATACCCTAATAAAAATATTTTAAAAAAAATGTTGTGCTGCCCGCTTTTCCAAGGCAGTAGGAGGTGTAGACAGAGTCAATGGATGAGAGGCAGGTTTGTGTGATGGACTGGACTGTGTCCACGGCTCTCTGATGTTTCTTCCAGTTTTGGGCCGAGCAGTTGCCATACCAGGCTGTGATGCAGGCAGATAGGATGCTTTCTATGGTGCACCTGTAAAGGTTGGCAAGAGTCAATGTGGACAGGCCAAATTTCCTTAGTTTCCTGAGGAAGTATAGATGCTGTTGTGCTTTCTTGGCCGCAGCATCGACGTGATTGGACTAGGACAGATTTCTGGTGATGTGCACACCTAGGAAGTGTCAACCATCTCCACCTCGGCCCTGTCGATATAGACAAGAGTGTGTACAGTACTTTGCTTCCTAAAGTCAATGACCAGCTCTTTAGTTTTGCTAACATTGAAGGAGACACTGTTGTCATTACACCACTCCACTCGGTTCTCTACCTCCCTCCTGTATTCTGACTCAGTTCGAGATCCGACCCACTATGGTTGTGTCATCAGCAAACTTTTAGATTGAGTTGGAGCCAAATTCTGCCACGCTTATGTGTATAGTGTTCTGGGCCAGGGTTTAACAACTCCAAAGTATATTATGGAGTCCACCTGGCTTGCAACCGTTTATTGATTTTGGCTAGGATGAGCACAAGAGCCTGTCTTTCAGGTGTTATTCAACAGAGTTCTTAGGCACTTTTAATCAAAAAACAAGCTTTATTCTACAAATTTAGTTAATATTTGTATAAATACACACAGTAAGAATTCTTATCAACTACAAGCATAGACTTCCGGTGACGGCGGGTGGGAGGCGGCCGCGCAACGGAGGGCTCCCGATCGGGAAGGGCATTTTCGGGGCTTTAAGTCCGGTCTCAGGGTCCACGGAGGCGTCAAAGACAGGGAGAAGGCACAGTAGAAGAAGATGTCCAGGATCAGCAAGAAAACAGCCGGTAAAAGAACAGCTGAGGGCCCGTCGGGGAGTGGTCACCGCAGGGTCACCAGGGAAAAGGGAGGCTGGAGCACCAGGGGAGGCCGCATTGTTGAAGGCTGAAGAAATAACTAAGGTGATGGCTGCAGAATTCGAAAGGCAGTTTACAAAACACCTGGAGGCGATGAGGAAGGAGATGAGGGAGGTTTTGAGTGTGCTGGTGGAGGAGGCGATTTCCCCGGTGACGACGGCGGTGGCGAGCGCAGTGGCGGAGGTGCGGGCGCAAGGAGAGGCGCTGAAGGTAGTGGAGGAGATGGTGGCGCAGCACAGTGATCAACTTACCTCGATGGGGAAGGAGATGCGGAAGGTGATGGAGGTGAACAAGAATCTGCGAGGGAAAATGGAAGACCTGGAAAATAGATCCAGGCGACAGAATTTGAGGATTGTGAGGCTGCCCGAAGGAGTTGAAGGGCCGAGGCTGACGGAGTATTTTGCCGCTATGCTGGCGAAAGTATTGGGGCAGGGGGAGGATCCCTCCCGATATGAACTGGATCGGGCTCATCGGTCGGGGAGGCCTGTACCAAAGGCGGGTGAGCCACCAAGAGTAGTGACTTTGTGCTTCCGTAGGTACTGTGTGAAAGAGAAGGTCCTGTGCTGGGCCAAGCAGAAGCGGGTGGTGCAGTGGGCTGGAGCTGGTATACGTGTATACCAGGACTTTACTGTGGAGCTGGCGAGGAGGCGGGCTGCTTTCAACCGGGTGAAGAGGGCACTGTACATTAGCAAGGTGCAGTGCGGCATTGTATATCCAGTGAAGCTGAGGGGGACTTATAAGCTCAAGGACTTTTATTTTGGAACGGCGGAAGCAGTGGAGGAGTTTGCGAAGGCAGAAGGACTGTGGCAGAACTGAGAAATTGAGAACTGGCCATGTGCCGATGTAACCTCAGGACTATATTTTCTTCTTTTTTTGTCTCCTCTTTTTTTGTTTCACTGCATCCGGGTGTATGGGCTAAAGGAGCCAATGGTGTATATATTTGGACAAGGGAAGTGATGGGATTTGCACGCGAAGCGAGGGCTCTTTGGGGTGTAGGTGGATATGCGGAGTGTGCGTGCTAAAAGGGGATTTCTGGGCTTTCCTTGGGCCGGGCAAGGGGGAAAGTGACCCGGGCGGGGGCCTCCGCGCTGGCCGGTTTAAACCGGCCAGTGACTGGGAGTGAGGTGGGGGGAGGGGCTGTGGCCATCGGAGCCTGGCAGAACAGGGTCCGAGTGGTCTAGCTGGGGTGGAAAGTTGGGGGGAAGGAACCGAGGTTGGGGGAAGGAGTTTTACAAGAGGCAATGGGCGGGAGGAGTTGGAGGGGAGGGGGGGGAGGGTTTACAACTCTTGGGTATCACATATGGTACTCTTTCGGAGGTTGGACGGCGTTGAGTGTGTGTGGGGGGGAGGGGGGAGAGTGGATTCTAGGGTGACCGGGGGGGGGGGGGGGGGGAGTGGACTCCAGGGTGACCATGGGCGGTCCCGGACTCTTCTTTTTTCTCCTTTGTTTTTTTGTCTCTACTGTGGGAGGGTTTATTTTATTGGATGCATATATTGACAGGTGGGCCGTTGTTTGGGGTAGTGGGAGGATGGGATCGTTGTTATTGTTAAGAGGATTGACTTTGTATTTGTTACCATTTACTGTTTGGGGGTGGGGTGGGGATTTTGGAGGAAAATGTGAAAATGGAGAATAAAAACATTTTTAAAAACTACAAACATAAAGACCCTATACAGCGACAGTAATCTATGTATAACCCTACATAAATTCTCCCTTAACTGTTCCAATTCAATAACAAGATCCCATAACCCAGTCTACAGCGGCCAAATGTGAACACGAAAGTAAAAACTCAGAGCCACAAACCAGCTCCCAGAGCCACAGCCCAGCTCCACCCACACAATGACATCACTGAAGCCATGTGTCAAGACAAAAACATTTCTTAAGGGGACACGCCCAAGACAATAGGAAGTATAGTAGGGGGCTTAGTACGCAGCCTTGTGGGGCCCCGGAATTGAGGACTATCATGAAGGAGGTGTTGGTTATTCTTATTGATTGTGGTCTATGGATCAGGAAGTCGTGGACCCAGTTGCTGAGTGAGGAACCAAGTCCTCGGTTTTGGAGCTTTGATATGAGCTTGGCTGGAATTATGGTGTTGAAGGTGGAGCTGTAGTTAATAAATAGGAGTCTGATGTAGGAGTCCTTGTTATCGAGATGCTCCAGGGATGGGTGTCGGGCCAGGGAGATGGCGTCTGCTGTGGACCAGTTGTGACGGTATGCGAATTGCAGGGATCTAGGCATTCTGGGAGTATGCGGTTGATGTGCCTCGTGACCAACCTCTCAAAGCACTTCATTACGATTGATGTCAGGGCCACTGGACGATAGTCATTGAGGAATGTTGCCTCGTTTTTGTTTGGCACTGGTATGATGATGGTCTTCTTGAAGCAGGTGGGGACCTCAGAATGGAGTAAGGAGAGGTTGAAAATGTCCTCAAACACATCTGCCAGCTGGTCCATGCAGGATCTGAATGCATGACCAGAGACCCAACGCTTGCCTTCCAAGCGTTCACGTTCAAGAAGGCCGATCTGACTTTGGAAGCTGTGACGGTGGGTGTGGGTGTGTCTGGGGCTGCTGGGGCAGTCAACAGCGGTTTGATGGTTTTCTGCTCGAACCGAGCATGGATTGTGTTGAGTTCATCAGGGAGGGGTGCGTGGTGCCAGAAATTCTGCTCAGCTTCGCTTTGTAGCCCGTTATGTCATTTAAGCCTTGCCACAACCGATGAGAGTCTGTAACGCTAGTCTGTGACTCTAGCTTGGTCTGATATTCTCTTTTGGCATCCCTGATGACTTTGCGGAGGTCGCAACTGGATTTCTTGCATAGGTCAGGGTTGCCTGACTTGAAACCTCAGACCTGGCCTTCAGTAGGGAGACAATCTCCCGATTAAGCCATGGTTTCTATCGTGGAACATACGTACTACTTTCTTTGTCACGCAGTCGTCTATACATTTGCTGATAAAGTCTGTGATGGTGGTGGCATACTCATTTAGGCTGGTCGCTGAGTTCTTAAATAGGGACCAGTTCACTGACTCCAAGCAGTCACATAGGAGCTCTTCTGTTGCCTCAGATCAGCACTGCACGACCTTCTTAACCGGATTCTTCTGCTTCAGTTTCTGCTTGTATGCCGGAAGAAGGAGCACCATCTTATGGTCTGATTTTCAAAAGAGTGGTTGGAGGATGGATCGGTAGGCGCCCTTGATTTTTGGGTAGCAGTGGTCAAGAGTGTTGGCGCTCCTGATGACTGGAGATGTGTTGGTGGAATTTTGGCAGTACACTTTTGAGGTTGGCCTTGTTGAATCCCCGGACACGATGAACAAGGCGTCCGGGTGTTATGGTTCATTGTTATTTATGACTGTGTACAATTCGTGCCACTAGAAGAATCAACTACCCCCAAAGATCTAAGCCGATTTTGCAACACTTGATATACACAAAGATGGTACCCGCAACCCCTTTTCTTCCTCAAAACATTTTGTATGCCCACTTTCGCTAAGTTGTTGGAAATGGCTAATTGGTCTATAATATTGATCAATAATGTGAAGAGTTAACTCCATTGGTCTTAGCTAGTTACAAACACGGGTCGATAGCTTCCCCAGTGTGGCAATCTCCATCAGGTTGCTACTCTTGATGGACGTTTAAATTGCAAATCCCCTGTCTCGCTTAACTTTCCTCACTCAGGCTGGGCGAGAAAGGTGCAGCGAAGCACACCTCTGGCTGCATCGGTAAGGAACTATAGAACCCCTACATTGCAGAAGGAGACCATTCGGCTCATCGAATCTGCACCGACCCTCTGAAAGAGCACCACTCCCCCACCTTACCCTTGTAACCCTACCTAACCTGCACATCCCTGGACACTAAGGGGCAATTTTAACATGGCCAATCCACCTAACCTGCACATCTTTGGATGGTGGGAGGAAACCGGAGCACCCGGAGGAAACCCACGCAGACACGGGGAGAAAGTACAAACTCCATACAGACAGTTACCCAAGGCTGGAACTAAACCTGAGCCCCTGGTGCTGTGAGGCAGAAGTGCTAACCACTGTGCCATGAAGCCTCACAAAAACTGACATCCATCGTGGGGAGTAACTGGAGTGCAGGAAGAAGGAGCACCGTCTTATGGTCTGATTTTCCAAAGTGTGGTTGGAGGATGCATCGGTAGGAGCCCGAGCTGCCATAAAGGTGCTTAAAGGGACAATTTAAAGGGAGGAGTTAAGTATCAAAGGTAAGTGATGTGGAGATCCATTGGGGGTTGTGTGCATGCGAGGCTCTGTCTGGGCTTTTTAAATAGTTACCCGAGGGCGGCACGGTGGCGCAGTGGGTTAGCCTTGCTGTCTCACGGCGCCGAGGTCCCAGGTTCGAGCCCAGCTCTGAGTCACTGTCCATGTGGAGTTTGCACATTCTCCCGTGTTTGCTTGGGTTTCGTCCCCACAACACAAAAATGTGCAGGGTAGGTGGATTGGCCATGCTAAATTGGCCCTTAATTGTAAAAAAATAATTGGGTACTCAAAATTTTTTTAAAAAATAAATAAATAAATAGTTACCCTGGAGTTAGAAGTGATTTTCTCCCCCCTTCTATCTTTCAGAGTAACTATCAGGGTAAAACTGGCAGAACGTTCCAAAGTTAGCAATTTAAAGTGCTTCTGTTGGATGGTTGCCAACCCAGTGCAATTGTCCAAGGACTGCCAGCACTTCTGGACAACTGCTGGATAAATCCTTGTGTGGGAACCTCCAAGACGAATTTCCCAGTGCATCACTGGGGTACCCCTAAATACAACGCTGGGGAACCAGGAAGTTATGGGCCATTATCTTAAACCTAGGGCAGTGCCTTCCTTTAAGCTGTGTTGTTTATCTTGATATCTTTATAATGGTTCTATTCCCGAAAGACGTGCTGTTCGATAATTTGGACATTCTGAATTCTCCCTCAGTGTATGCAAACAGGCGCCGGAATGTGGCGACGAGGGGCTTTTCACAGTAACTTCATTGCAGTATTAATG
Organism: Scyliorhinus canicula; assembly: GCF_902713615.1. Taxonomy (NCBI): domain Eukaryota; kingdom Metazoa; phylum Chordata; class Chondrichthyes; order Carcharhiniformes; family Scyliorhinidae; genus Scyliorhinus; species Scyliorhinus canicula. Next base: position 230,179,810 of record NC_052148.1, read on the forward strand.
TAAGCCTACTTGTGACACTAATAAAGATTATTATTATTATTCATTATGGCAGACTCAACAATTAGAGACAGTATATGTTCCTGACAAGGAGGGAATCGAAGGTGTATGCCGTTTCTTTGCCAGCTGCAACAACACCTTATTTTTTTCATAATAAATGCTATTCGAGAAATACAGAAATAACAAATTGATTTCTCATTAATGACTGACTATTAATTACTTGTCCTTCAATTACTAGAATAATTGAGGTACTTCCTTCTGTTACTGGTCAGTGACTGCATTGGAATACTGTTTTGGGTTAGTTTGATGTAAAAGGTTAACAAGATCAAAATGGCTTCACATCTCAGTGTTATCATAAAATGACATTTCGCTTATTACAATGTGTCTTAGTGTGCGCCTTTAAGGGGACAAGTCCCCAGAGGGTCATACGACTTAATAAGCCAACACGTCCAAAGTGCATGAACTCTGGGGGTGGAGCACGGGTTGCCAGTTAGCTAGGAGTTTGGAGTCTTGGAACATAGTAGCTTTTATCCCCCTCTCTGTATGTAGAGTGCTATATAATGACTGTTCCTGACTTGGGATGCAACGCGGTTGGTAAATCTTGTGAGGTCTCTCGCGTAATTTACCCAGCTCACCATACCTGACGAACTCTAATGGAATCTTGCGAGACATTGCGACCTGGATACCGCCCACGATGGGCAGGACCCAGATTTGCATTTCAAGTGTACAATTAGGCTCACTTGAATATGCCCTCGCTGGGAGACCCCGAGCGAGTGCTGTTTAGCACTGGTCTCCATTAACGTATACCAGGCGGAAAGACACTTGGGGTTTCCCAGGCAATAGAAGGCCCTCGGGTAGTTGGCCTCGGGGCAGGATGTTACACTGGCACCTTGGCCACCTGGGCACTGTCACCTGGGTGCCACCCTGGTACTATCAGTCTGGTGGGCACTGTCAGGGTGCCAGTGCCAAGGTGCTTGGTGACATTTTGCCCATGCTCGGGATCGGGCCTGGAGGTGCCCTGCCCTTTTGAGGTGGTGTATGGGGAGCTTGATGACACCCTTATAGGTGATTTGGGGCATTGGGGGAGTGATCTAGAGATCAGGGCGCCATTTAAAAGTGGTGCCCCGATCTCTTCCTGCACAGGTGAACGGAGCACGTTAGTGCAGGAAATGGGATAAGTGTAACCTCGGCGAGACATTCCTCGCTGAGGTCCCAAAATGAAGCAGAGTCCCTTTTAATTATGGGTCGTTCTCCGTCGGGAAACACCTGACTAAATGCATTTGAATTGGGCTTCTGTTTAAATTCTGTTAAATCGTGCCCATAATTTCTTACTTTAACAAATCGTTTATTTATTAATCCATCTGGTGATCGCCCGTCTGTCAGGATATTACACAATTCATACAATTCATGCAACTTAAATTAACCTGAAAATAGTTGGGCCACACTAAAATCTATTGTCCAGATTTACAGTTAGTTAAACAGAATGTCCTGCTGGATTTCCTTCCTGTCCTGCCCAGAATTGGTCACAGTAGTCCAATTGAGGTTACCACTGATTATAAAGGTTTGGCATAACTTATTTGCTGCATGTGTAATACAAAAGTGAACACCTCAGGAGGTTAGTTTTCCACTTTGCCACCAAAGAGACAGTGGGGCACGCGTCTATAGAGCATTAATTGTCTGGAGGTGCGACTTCTGTCCTTCACTTGTGAGGAAGTGCTGCCTCAGAGAGCTGCTGGCTAATTAACAGTCCTGAAGCCAGAATGAAGTGAAGTGTGAGGTCTTGCAGCACACATGGGGGGTGGGGAATGGCAAGCTGAGTTATTTTCATAGAGAGACCAGCAGGAGAGAGAGATCCTCGTGGGACACACACACACACACATACCGTCTTGGAAGATGCCCAATGTGAAAAAGGGATGACCTTACCACATCCCCATTGTCTCTGAACCCCTCCCGCCAGCCTCAACATGGAGGTCAGATGTGAACAAACCACCAAACTGTCTTTAACTGACCACCTAAGGGCCTCAATTGGCGAGAAGCTGGGCAGGCTGCCCCAGGCATCAACTAACCAGCTATAATTGAGGACGTCAGGAATGGGTGGAGGGCGGCAGGAAGGCCAACCATGAAATTGTATGGCCCCCACTGTGTAAACCCACTGGCAGGGCCCATGTGGTTGTTGGAAGTCAATCATCTTCAGTCCCAGGACATCACTACAGGAGTTCTTCAGGGTAGTGTCCTACACCCAACTATATTCAACTGCTTCATCAATGACCTCCCCTCCATAAGATCAGAAGTGAGGATGTTCACTGATGATTTCACAACATTTAGCACCATTTGTGAATCCTCAGATACTGAAGCAGTCTATACCCATATGCAACAAGATCTGGACAGCATTCAGACTTGGGCCTGTGGCAAATATCATTCCAGCCACACAAGTGCTTGGCAATGACCATCTCCAACAAAAGAGAACCAACTATCTCACCTTGATATTCAATAGCAATAACATCGCTGAATCCCCCACTATCAACATCCTGGGGGTTACCATTGACCGAAAACTAAACTAGACCCTATATATATGTATACATTCTATGGGCAAGATTCTCCACAAATGCGGAGAATCGTAAAGGCTGCCGTGGGACAGGCCGTGACCCACGGCAGCCTTCACGGCCATTTCCGGGGCCGATTCTCCCCCCGGGCCGGGCTAGGAGCGCGGCCCCGTGCGTCACGGCGGCGTGGCCTTGACGACAGCCGTCAAGGCCGCACGCCAAGCATCACGCCGGCTGACGCAGCCGATGACGTCAGCCGTGCATGCGCAGGTTGGACAACGCCAACCCGCGCTGCGCAGTTGGCGTCTTTTCCCTCAGCCGCCCCGCTAGACGTGGCTGCTTGATCTTGTGGGGCGGTGGAGGGAAAAGAGTGCATCCGTTACGGACGCACGGCCCGCGATCGGTGGGCACCGATCGCGGGCCTATGCCCCCCTTGGCACGGCCATGGTACTGCCGTGGTAGCACCTGCTATATATGCATGTGAAGCTGCCATGGGATGGCCGGGGGGGGGGGTTGGGAATAAATAAAAAATGACCCAGGGTGTTACAAAAGGAATAGTCCTTTTGGAATGCTGAAAGTGAAGAGGAGGAGAAGGTGTATCTGTTGCTATCATGTTACAGGTGGTGGAAATGGGTGAAAGATAATGGACGGGATTCTCCGTCCAGATCTGGTGCGGAGCCCCCCTGGGATTCTCCGTCTTGCCAGCCAGTCAATGGGATTTCCCATTGTGGGCAGCCCCACGCGATCGGAAACCCCCAGGTTGCCGGTGCAATGGAGAATCCCGACAGCAGAGAATCCAGCCCTAAAGTTAATGTGGAGGCTCGTGGGGTTGGGGGTAAGAACACGAGGGAACCCATCACCATTCTGGGAAGGAGGGGGAGAGATGAGAGCAAAAATGTGAGAAGTGGAATGGACAAGTTGCAGGCCCTGTCAACCATGGTGGTGGGGAATGCTCCTTTGAGGAAAAAGGAAGACATAAAGGAAGACAGCACGATGGTGCAGTGGTTAGCACTGCTGCCTACGTTACTGAGGACCCGAGTTCGATCCCAGCCCCGGGTTACTGTTTGTGTGGAGTTTGCACATTCTCCCCCCCGTCTTCATGGGTTTCACCTCCACAACCCAAAGATGTGCAGTGTAGGTGGATTGGCCATTCTAAATTGCACCATAATTAGAAAAGAATAATTGGGTACTCTAAATGTAAAACAAAAGGAAGACATACCAGCAGACGCTGGTACAATGACAGCCCCTAGCAACACATCAAAAAATGCATCATGAAATAAGGCACAGCCCTTGACTGTCCTGAATTAATCATGAAACTCTTCCCTCGCTTTGTTTAAACCCAAACCGGGCGCAATTTAATGGGAAAACGTCTCAGGGCCGTCTGGTGACGCAGCTTCCTGGGTGTTTCCCAACGGCTGAGCCAGTAAGACCACGGCCCGTGTTTAATGGCACTTTGTGGCGGAAATGATCCCCCACAAGCTTCATGGTGGAAATGGCTGTCCCACCAGCTGATTCGTCTGGACTGCACCCGGCAGCTCCCCACTAACAACGAGGTGCTGCTCGGAGGCGTTCCCTCCGAACACACTCCAGTCAGCACACAGCCATGCCACCACGTAGACCTGCTCTGCACTTCGGGGATGCCGATCTGGCCAGGCTGCTGGATGCTGTGGAGGTGAGACGGGACACCCTGTTCCCCTGAGGGAGTTGGCGAACCAGCCACAAGGTCACCAATGCCACCTGGGAGGCAGAGGCAGCAGTCGTCAGTTCGAGCAGAAATGGCCAGGAGGACCGCCGTCCAGTGTAGGAATAAAACCAATGACCTCCACCGGGCCGCAAGGGTAAGCTAACACCGCCCCCCTGGCATCGGTCCCGCCTGTCACCACCCTGAGCTCCGTACCCCCCAACAAGTCAGTGGCTGTCACTTCACATTCTCCCCTCAGCATATTACCATGCCTGTGCCCCAGCACACCCTGGCACCCATCAGCACAACCCCTCCATGCCCATGAATGGTGCCCTTACATGCCACCAGCCATGGCACCACCCCCCCTCGATGCATCGTGTGCCGATCACAATGCCCTCTCTTTGTCCCCATAGGGGAAGTTAGCCCATAATAGGCAGGAAAGGGCCTAGATAGGCGGCAGTGTTCCGGACATCAAAGTCCTCACCCCCTATGAGGAACAGGCCCTGGAGATCGTGGGGTTAGCCAAGGATAAAGCAGTCACTGACAACTAGCTTGGCCTGCACCACAGAGGTGGCGATCCACTGCCCCTTTCCCCAGGTGACCTGTCTCAAGTGAGTTATTTATGTCAGACGAAATTATTCTTCTCTCTCACTGACTACATGTTCATTATCTCACAGGTGCATTATCTGATGGGGCGGGGCCATCCTGGATCGCTCCCATAATCCCCTCCCAACACCCAAGAAAACACCTCGGAGGAGAGCCACTATTGAGGCATCACAGCTATCATCCCCACCCTCTGCTAGTGCAGAGACACACACAGCTTGGTGGGTGACAGGATTCTGGGGAAAAATCTGGTGAGAGCATCACACAGTTGCTGATGCACATCAGGCAGAGGCAAAAACTCCAAGGGGGTCAGCAGTTGGAGGTCTGCTGGATCCCAGGATACAGCTTGTCATGATATGCAGACATGCACTTAATGAGATACAGACAGGCAGCTAATAAACACAGAGAACAAGACATAATCAATCAGCAGGCAGAACACTTAGGGGTGGTTTCCCACTATAAAAGGCACGAGGCACTCACACTCCACCTCTTTCCACTAGGGACATCTACAGAGTGAGTCCGGTGTATATATCACGTAACGCATACCGCACGTGGCTGAGAGCTAGTCTGGTTCAGTCAGACAGAGAGATCACACTTGGGTTAGCAGAGAGTCGAACTCACAGAAAACTGTGCTAACTGTGTGACAGGTTCAATAAATCAAATTGAATTAATTTCAAAGTCTGGAGTCTATTTCAGTTATAGCTGCATCCAACTGCAGCCGTGTTATCTCAATGTGCTTAACACGACACAGCTGAGTCCCAGTCAGATGCCGAGCCTCTGGACAAGGTTATCCCGGAGCTGATGCAAAAGCTAGGGTACGGCCATGAGATTCAGGAGGAGATGTCAACAACACTCCGGTGAGTGCATAGCCAATTGAAGGATCCCCAAAGGATACGGGCGCAGGAGATGATGCCGACGATGCATGGAACTAAGGCCAAAGTTGCTCAAGTGGCAACAGCAGTGGAAAGCTTGCAGCATGAGGTCAGCATCTTGACTGGCAGTGTCCCAGGCATGGTTCAGTCAGTGGCGACCATGGCTGAGGGCCTCGACACCATGTCCAAGTAGCAGGTGGACATTGCCGAGGCTCTCCAGAGCATGTCCCAGGTACAGATACACATTTCCGGGGCACTCCAGAGTGTGGCCCAGTCACTGAGGAGCATTGTCGAGGATGTCAACACAATGGTGCAGACAACAGGGAGGCACCAGGACCGGCAGGGCCGGATGACTCAGAGGCCTGTGGAGCTACTCCAGCTGCCCCTCCATCCTCTGGTGTCTCGCTGGGCCCCATGGGCACTGTCCGGAAGAAGAGGGCACTGCAACCCAACCTGGTGCAACGAACACAGAAGCTTAAGAAGATGGAAGATCACTGGGTGGGCACTGGGGGTGGGGTGGGGAATGGAGTGGGGGCACCATCTGTAGCTCGGGACAATGAGGGTTTTGAATGTTCACAATTAAACCATTTAAACCTGTTACATGCAAAGTCTCTGTCACATTATTCCTCACAGTGGGCCAACCTACACTCCCACCCCCTGTTGCCCTCTGCTCTCCTCACTCCCTGCCCCTTGGGCACCATGGTCTTACAGCAAGAGCCCCTGATGTGGACCATGTGCAGGTGATAGGTGTGAGCGTAGTGTCAACAGAAAGACAGGATGTTATCACAACGGGTTATCATCACTCTCCTGCCTTGTATAATGACTCGTTCGCTGACAGTGCTCAACACTGATCCATCGCCATGGGAGGGTGGAACAGGGTAGTCGGGGAGGGATGAGTGTATGGTGGGAGTGTTGGGAAATGGGGAAGAGAGGGGGGAAATGGGTGGGGAATGGGGTGGGGTAGTCAATGGGAGAGGGAATGATTGGGGGAGTTGGGGAAGAAGGGATGGGGGCAAGGATAAAGTTGAGTTGGAAGGAGGGATGTGGGAAGTTTGAAGTTGAGGGGAAAGGAGGGATCGGGGAAAGGATGGAGATGAGGGGGAAGGAGGGATCGGGGAAAGGATGGAGTTGAGGGGGAAGGAGGGAGCTGGGGCGAAGAAGGTATCAGGGAGAAAGGAGGGATCCAGGGATTGGGGGGAAAACATTTTATTGGACGCATTTATATATACAGAGCTCCCCGTCCCTTTCCCTTTCTCCAGCGCCGGCAGCAAGTAATCGTACATTCTCCCTTTCCTTTCTCCAGCCTACACATGCAAAGGAGCAGCAACAAACAGGCACACAGCCTCCAGGTAGCTGCAGCTGCATTCGGATGAATCTGCCTCCAACCCCCGCAGTTCCCAGCAGTAGACTCTCAACAGTGGAAAGTCACACCGGAAAGTCTCACCGATGCAGAGCACGCCAGAAGAGAGAAAGGGCACCCCCTTCTCCTTCTCCAGCACTGGAGCAGGTCATCTACATCCTTCCTTTCCTCACTCCAGGCCACAGAAGTAAAAGAGGCAGCACAAACAAATACAATGCCTCCAGGCATTAAACAGTCAACAATACAATAAAATCACCAGCAATCTGAAAAAGTATTTCTTCAACGCCTTTATCAAGTTGCACATTCGGATCAATCTGCCTCTCTCTCCCCCTCCTGCAGCTCCCTGCAGTAGACTCTCAACAGTGGAAAGTCACACCAATGCAGAGAGATGGAGCACACCTTCCCCTTCTCCATCACTGGCAGCAGGTCATCTTACATCCTCCCTTTCCTGGTTCCTGGTCACTGAAATAAAAGGGTCCTCAGCAAACAAACACAAAGTCTCTCGGCAGCTGCAGCTGCATTTGGATCAGACCACCTCTCTCTCTCCCCCTCCCAGCAGGAAACTCTCAACAGTGGAAAGTCACACCGGAAAGTCACACCAATGCAGAGCACGCCAGAATAGAGTAAGAGCACCCTTTCCCCATCTCCAGCACTGACAGCAAGTCATCTTACTTCCTCCTTTTCCTTACTCCAGGCCGATACAGTATTGACATATCAACTGCCAATAACATTATTAAAACTTTAATGATTGTGTGTTATTGTATGAATTGTTATTAAATGGTGTCCACATGGGCACCGCTACTGTGCAGAAACTATTCATACGTTGCAAAAAAAAAATTAAATAGCCAAAAATAGAATGTTGTGGCTTGTCAACTGAAACTGTTCTTAACCTTGATTAATTTCCAGCAAAATCAACATTTATAGAATTGATTAGAAGATAAAACTTAAACCACACAGATGCAAACACTGCAGATATTACTTTGCCAAAATGGAACTTTTCACATTTCTGATAAAAAATGATTACAATGAAAGCATTAAGATACTGTTAAATGAAAGATTCATAGACATTTCTATGACAATCATTTAAAAAATAATGGTTTTGAATTTACTGTTCGATAAATTAGAGTCCAAGTAAATGTTGCTGTAAATTTGCCATGGGTTGGGTTGAATTGAGTAGCAACACAACAATCCAAATTAACGGGCGGGATTCTCCGTTGGCTGACGCTGATTGGGAGGAGAATAGGTTCTGACACTAAAATCGCGGCGGGTGTCAATTAGACGGCAAATCGCAATTCCCTGTCACCTCGACAGCGGCGTTAATGCGGTCCGGAACGCATGTACAATAAACACCGTTTGCATGTCATTAGCGGCCCGACCCGGTATTCTCCTGGGTCTCCACGATGTTCCTCCTCCGACGGGCTGAGTTCCTGATGGTGCGGTTCACTTTCTGCTTTTAAAAATCGTGAAACCAGCGTTGTGGCTGTTGAGGGAGAGGTGGTACAAAAAGAGTCCAACATCATCATAGTTTTCTGACAGTTGTGCTGCTGGCTGGCGGGGGCTTCTGCCACAACCGGGGAGAGTAGCGGGGGTGGTCAGGGGGTGGGCTGTGGGGTTGGGGTGAATGGGCATGGAGTACCATTGCCGCAGACGACAAGGCAACCATGCAGCTGCGCATGATGCTACCTATCCACTGTGAACTTTGGGCCTCAGGTCGTATAGGTGTCCCCTATAGGTGCCCTCTGGCCCCAGCCGACCCATCAGCTGTATGGGAGTGCTCCAGAATAGCCAGTGCCATGTTTTTGGCTGGGATGAGTCTGTGTGGAGATTGTAATGTGTATAAGCGGCTGCAGCTTATCAGCCTCCTGAGTGTCAATCATGGACCTGGCGAATCCCACACCATTTTTGATTGGAATCGATTGTGTTCCATGTTGCGCCGGTGCTAGCCCCTCCACAGTCGCTGAATTGATCCAGGTTCTGCGCCAGTTATGCTGTCGTCTCGACAAATTCTGCAACGGGGTCAACAGTCTGAGAATCGGAGAATCCTACCTAACATGTTTACACGATGAACATAACGTCTGCCATGGGTGCCTATGCTGTTAAACAAATGATATGCTCTCAACCTGAAATGTTAACTAATCTCTCCACAGATGCTAGTTGATCTGCTGAGCATTCCCAGCATTTCCTTTTCTCCTGCAGCAATAGAATGAAGGAACCTGCTGCTGCCGCAAAGAAGTAATGACTGAGGTTGTCAAGGAGGTGAGCAACAGCAGTATTGTGCCATGATCCTGGATTCAGTACAGGAAATGCTTTAATAATCTAACAAGGCAGGAAAGATGAGTACAGTTGCACATCACCCTCTCCCTGCCCCTCACTTTGTCTTGTCAAGCCAACTCAATTACATCATTCTCTGCACCCATTTACCTTGCATGCCCACTCATCATTCACACTCTATGATATGGTAGGCCACCTGGGTTTCCTCATACCCAGCTTCCCATTCACCACTTCAGTTATCCTCATCCTTATATAATTGATGCTTTGACCTGATATTTGCCTTCACCATGTGCACTGCTTCAATCAGGAGAACATATGTGATTACAATCCCACATAGATCTGTTCTTTTCCCCATTGTAGGAGAAGAGAGCACAGAATGTGATGAAGAGTAAGAAAACTAGAGGTGACCCTTCACAAATCCCACAGCTATCTTCTGCAGAGGAGGAAGTGCTGGAATTCAGTGGCATTTTGAGGAAATGAGAACTAAGCAACTACCTGGTGAGACCATTAAATATCATCTCGCACTCTGCCAGGGCTTTCATGTGTGTAGTAGCAGTCCACGAACCTCGCAAATAATCCTCAGAGGAGCTGATTTGTTCAGAGGATTCACACGCACTGAATCCCATCTCCAATTCGCATAATTATTTGTTCCCCATTGCTGTCTTCCCATTCAGCAAAAAAACAACTGAAAAGCTGAGTTGACTTTTGGAAATCAAAAATGGAAGACAGGGGCTTCCGGTGGTGACATGAAGGTGGAGGTCACATGTTGGGTGGCTCCCTCCAGAGTTCTCGTCTTTTGGCCCTTTTCACTCTGTTTTGGGGGTTTATATGAGCTGCTTTCAATAAAGTCGTGGGTATTCGAGGATGTCGAAAAGGAACGACACTAGTCCGTCAGCTGGCCCGAGTATGTACGGAGTTCTCTGGGAGGAAATATGGCGGATAAAGCTCGCCGGGCAGAGTTGTGACCATTATGTTGGCCAAGGTGATGGGATGGAGTTTGAGTGGCAGTTTGCTAAGCATTTTGAGTGGCATAGGAAGGAGATGATGGGAACGCTCAAACAGTATGTGGTAGGTACGTTTGCTCCAATAAAGGAAGCTCTTGGAAAGATGTCGGAAATGGTGCAGGAGCATGGTGAGGTGTTGAATGGGTGGAGGAGGCATTGTCGCAGTTCAGCGACCAGCTCGCCTTGCTGGAAGAGGAGCTGCTGAAGATGGAGGGAAAGTAATAAAGGGCTGAGAGCCAAATTTGAGGACCTGGAGAACAGGTCACGGTGGCCGAATTTTCAGATTGTGGGGTGCTTGAGGGGCTGGAGGGCCGACAGAGTAGTTTTCAGGGACGTTCGCCAATGGGTGAGGAAGAGAACACCTCCCTCTTTGAGCTGGATAGGGTTTATCAATTGTTCCAGCTGAAGCCAAAGGTGAATTATCCACCAAGAGCTGTGATAGTCTGTTTTCACAGCTTCCAAGGTGAAAGAGAAGGTCTTGAGATGGGTCAAGCAGAGTCCGAAGGTGAGGTGGGAAGGCAGCGATATTCGTATATCACAGGACTTCACTGTGGAGCTAACCGGGCGAAGGCAGCGCTTTACAAGAATGGTGTGCGGTTTGGGGTAGTGTACCCGGTGAAGCTGAGGGTTATATATAACTGGGCGGCACGACTGAACAGTGGTTAGCACTGTTGCTTCATAGCACCAGGGACCCGGGTTCGATTCCCGGCTTGGGCCACTGTCTGTGTGGAGTCTGCTCGTTCTCCCCGTGTCTGTGTGGGTTTCCTCCGGGTGCTACGGTTTCCTCCCACAAGTCCCGAAAGACGTGCTTGCTGGGTGAATTGGACATTCTGAATTCTCCTTCAGTGTACCCGAACAGGCGCTGTAGTGTGGTGACTAGGGGCTTTTCACAGTAACTTCATTGCAGTGTTAATGTAAGCCTACTTGTGACACTAATAAAGATTATTATTATTAATCCAAGGACCATTGATTTGAGACGGCGGAGGAGGTGGAGGCATTTGTGAGGCTGAAGGACTGGGGCTAAATTGAGTTTAGAATTTGATTTCTCAAGTTATGATTGTGAGGGGATGGTTTGGGGATAATGGGATGTGTTGGGGCATTTTCCCCTTTGTTTTGTGTTTACCATGTTTGATTGTTTAGAAGGGTTTCAGTGTGGGGGGTTTCTCTGTTGACTTTTGTGTTAGGGGGGATGGAGCTCTGGTGGGGGCCACCTTGCTAGCAAACCTAAGTTAGCTCATGAATGGAAGCGTGGTGGGGGGGAGAGGGGCTGGCCAACCGAGCTAGTGTGCACAGGTTTTGACTGGCCTAGGAGGTGTGAATGATGGGGGGCTGGGGAACAGGCAGAAAGGAGCAGTTTTGAGCGGAAGTGGCTGGGGGCTTTCTGGGATGGGGGGTAGGGTGGTGGGGTTGGTTGATGGTGACTAGGGGCAGGGCTTGGTCCATTTGTGGAGCTGGGTCAGGAGCCATTTTGGGTGGACGGTGTGCCTAAACAGTTTGTGTGTGTGTGTGTGTGGGGGGGGGGGGGGGGGGGGGGCAGGTATGCCCCACAGGTGGTCATGGCTGATAAGAAGGGGAGGTGGAGGGCGCTGATGGACCCCCAGTCCGAATGGTAAAGTGGAACATACGGGGGTTGGGTGCACCGGTGTTTTTTCGCATTTAAAGAGCTTGAAAGCCAACCTGGTGCTGATGCAGGAGACACATCTGAGGGTGAAGGACCAGGTAAGGCTTCAGAAGGGTTGGGTGAGCCAGATGTTTCACTCAGGAGATTGTTCAGGTCCGGGATGGGGTAAGGCGGCTGGTGACTGCACCAGAGCAGGTGAAAAGGGCATTTGAGTTTTATAAGAGGAGGTTATAGATAGGGGCACTTGGGGGATGAGTCAGATATAAGAGAGCTTTTGGGGGGGCTGGAGTGTTCCACAGTGGAAAAGGAGGATAGGGCAGGATTGGAGGAACCAGTGGGGATTGAAGAGGTTTGGACGGTGATCGGGAAAATGCAAATTGTAAGGCAACAAGGCTGGATGGATTCCCAGTGGAATTTTATAAGAAGTTCTCGGACAGGCTGGCACTGCTGTTGGTGGAGATGTTTGAGGTTGCGGTTGCTGTGGGGGAGGGGGGGGGGGGGGGGGGCACTTCCGGAGATGATGGGACATGTACCTAGTTTGCTTTTGTTAAGAAAGGATAAGAACCCAGTGGAGTGTGGTTCGTATTGTCCAACATCCCTGTTAAATGTAGTTGCCAATATTCTTGCCAAAGTGTTGTCGCTTAGGCTGGAGGAGTGCCTCTCGCAAGTGGTTGGAGAGGATCAGATGGGGTTTGTAAAGGGTGGGTAGTTGTCCTCAAATATGCAGCACTTGCTAAAAGTGGTGCTCCCCCCATCAGAAGGAGGAGAGCAGGAGGTAGTGGCGTTGAATGGGGAGAATGTGTTTGATCGGATAGAGTAGAGTTATTTGTTTGCAGTGTTGGAATGATTTGGGATCGGGCCTGAGTCTGTGGTGTGGGTCGAATTGTTATATAAGGAACTGAAGGCAAGTGTTCGTACGAATTAGGTGAACTCAAGTTGAATTTGAAGAATTGTTTGTGCTTTTTGGTCTCCCTGCCAGATACAGGAGCTGGCATGGGGGCAGAATTGGCATTTTGTGTGGTGATTACTCACTTCAGGTATCTAAGGGTGCGGTGGTTCGGTATTGGGCCCAGCTCCGTAAATTGAATTTTACGAGCCTGGTGGACAGGGTCCAGGCGGATCTGTTGAGGTGGAACAGCATCCCCGTATCATTGTTAGGTTGGGTACAGATGAACGTTTTGTTGCCGTTTTTATTTTTATTCCAATGTTTACTGGTCTTCTTGCCAAAAGCGTTTTTTATGGGGATGGAAGGGTAAATTTTGTCTCTTGTCTGGGCAGGCAAGATAGCGAGGATTCGGAAAACAGTGCTTCAGAGAGGGCGACAGTCAGGGCATTTGATGTATTATTACTGGGTGGCAAATGGTGAGCAGGTGTGAGGCTGGGTTGGGAGCCAGAGGCAATGTGGGTGAGGATGGAGGCAGGCTCTTGTAGGTGGGCACTGGCAATGTGCCACTCCCGTTTTCCACAGGGAAACATTCGGGGAGTCCGGTGGTGGTGGCCACGCTGAAGGTGTGGAGGCAATTTAGGTATATGCAGGTGTGGGATTTGCAGGGAAGGTTTTCCTGACATTTTCAGTGACACCGCCTTCCTCGGTGTTGGATGGGGTGCTGTCAGTGATGGGGTTGAAGGTGTGGGGGTAATCTCAAATATTTATGGGAGGATCATGGAGGAGGATACAGCGTCGTTGGAGGGGGATATGGCCAAGTGGTAGGAGGAACTAGGGGTGGCACTGGAGGAGTGTTGCGGAGTGTGAGTGCCTCAACCTCGTGTGTGAGACTAGGGTTAATCCAATTAAAGGTGGGCGGCAAGGTGGTGCAATGGTTAGCACTGCTGCCTCACGCCGCCGAAGACTCAGGTTCGATACTTACCCCGCGATACTCTCCATGTGGAATTTGCACATTCTTCTTCGAGTAATATCATGAGGAACAAGCAGGCTCCGCTTTTGTGTTAAAAGTGAACATGGCATGTGTTGCGAAGGCCAGCCGGCGTGGATCCGGAAGGTCGGCCGGCGTGGATCAAGAATGTCAGCCGGCGTGGATCAGGAAGGTTGGCCGGCGTGGATCAGGAAGGTCGGCCGCGTGGATCAAGAAGGTCGGCCGGCGTGGATCAGGAAGGTCGGCTTGCGTTGATCAGGAAAGTCAGCTGGCGTGGATCAGGAAGGTCGGCTGGCGTGGATCAGGAAGGTCGGCTGGCGTGGATCAGGAAGGTCGGCCGGCGTGGATCAGGAAGGTCAGTCAGCGTGGATCAGGAAGGTCGGCCGGCGTGGATCAGGAAGGTCGGCCGGCATGGATCAGGAAAGTCAGCCGGCGTGGATCAGGAAGGTCAGCCGCGTGGATCAGGAAGGTCGGCCGGCATGGATCGGGAAAGTCAGCCGGCGTGGATCAAGAAGGTCGGCCGGCGTCGATCCGGAAGGTTGACCGGTGTGGATCAGGAAAGTCAGCCGGCGTGGTTCAGGAAGGTCGGCCGGCGTGGATCAGGAAAGTCAGCCGGTGTGGAACAGGAAAGTCAGCCGACGTGGATCAGGAAAGTCAGCCGGCGTGGATCAGGAAGGTTGGCCGCATGGATCAGGAAGGTCGACCGGCGTGGATCAGGAAGGTCGGCCGCATGGATCAGGTAGGTCGGCCAGCGTGGATCAGGAAGGTCGGCCGGCGTGGATCAGGAAGGTCGGCCGCGTGGATCAGGAAGGTCGGCCACATGGATCAGGAAGGTCGGCCGGCATGGATCAGGAAAGTCAGCCGGCGTGGATCAGGAAGGTCAGCCGCGTGGATCAGGAAGGTCGGCCGGCATGGATCAGGAAAGTCGGCCGGCGTGGATCAGGAAGGTCGGCCGCATGGATCAGGAAGGTCGGCCAGCGTGGATCAGGAAGGTCGGCCGGCGTGGATCAGGAAGGTCGGCCGCGTGGATCAGGAAGGTCGGCCGCATAGATCAGGAAGGTCGGCCGGCATGGATCAGGAAAGTCAGCCGGCGTGGATCAGGAAGGTCAGCCGCGTGGATCAGGAAGGTCGGCCGGCATGGATCAGGAAAGTCAGCCGGCGTGGTTCAGGAAGGTCGGCCGGCGTGGATCAGGAAAGTCAGCCGGTGTGGAACAGGAAAGTCAGCCGACGTGGATCAGGAAAGTCAGCCGGCGTGGATCAGGAAGGTTGGCCGCATGGATCAGGAAGGTCGACCGGCGTGGATCAGGAAGGTCGGCCGCATGGATCAGGTAGGTCGGCCAGCGTGGATCAGGAAGGTCGGCCGGCGTGGATCAGGAAGGTCGGCCGCGTGGATCAGGAAGGTCGGCCACATGGATCAGGAAGGTCGGCCGGCATGGATCAGGAAAGTCAGCCGGCGTGGATCAGGAAGGTCAGCCGCGTGGATCAGGAAGGTCGGCCGGCATGGATCAGGAAAGTCGGCCGGCGTGGATCAGGAAGGTCGGCCGCATGGATCAGGAAGGTCGGCCAGCGTGGATCAGGAAGGTCGGCCGGCGTGGATCAGGAAGGTCGGCCGCGTGGATCAGGAAGGTCGGCCGCATAGATCAGGAAGGTCGGCCGGCATGGATCAGGAAAGTCAGCCGGCGTGGATCAGGAAGGTCAGCCGCGTGGATCAGGAAGGTCGGCCGGCATGGATCAGGAAAGTCAGCCGGCGTGGATCAGGAAAGTCAGCCGGCGTGGATCAGGAAGGTCGGCCGGCGTCGATCAGGAAGGTTGGCCGGTGTGGATCAGGAAGGTCGGCCGGCGTGGATCAGGAAAGTCAGCCGGCGTAGATCAGGAAGGTCGGCCAGCGTGGATCAGGAAAGTCAGCCGGTGTGGATCAGGATGGTCGGCCGGCGTGGATCAGGAAGGTCGGCCTCATGGATCAGGAAGGTTGGCCGGTGTGGATCAGGAAGGTCGGCCAGCGTGGATCAGGAAGGTCGGCCGGTGTGGATCAGGAAGGTCGGCCAGCGTGGATCAGGAAGGTCGGCCGGCGTGGATCAGGAAGGTCGGCCGCGTGGATCAGGAAGGTCGGCCGCGTGGATCAAGAAGGTCGGCCGGCGTGGATCAGGAAGGTCGGCTTGCGTTGATCAGGAAAGTCAGCTGGCGTGGATCAGGAAGGTCGGCTGGCGTGGATCAGGAAGGTCGGCTGGCGTGGATCAGGAAGGTCGGCCGGCGTGGATCAGGAAGGTCAGTCAGCGTGGATCAGGAAGGTCGGCCGGCGTGGATCAGGAAGGTCGGCCGGCATGGATCAGGAAAGTCAGCCGGCGTGGATCAGGAAGGTCAGCCGCGTGGATCAGGAAGGTCGGCCGGCATGGATCGGGAAAGTCAGCCGGCGTGGATCAAGAAGGTCGGCCGGCGTCGATCCGGAAGGTTGACCGGTGTGGATCAGGAAAGTCAGCCGGCGTGGTTCAGGAAGGTCGGCCGGCGTGGATCAGGAAAGTCAGCCGGTGTGGAACAGGAAAGTCAGCCGACGTGGATCAGGAAAGTCAGCCGGCGTGGATCAGGAAGGTTGGCCGCATGGATCAGGAAGGTCGGCCGGCGTGGATCAGGAAGGTCGGCCGCATGGATCAGGAAGGTCGGCCAGCGTGGATCAGGAAGGTCGGCTGGCGTGGATCAGGAAGGTTGGCCGCGTGGATCAGGAAGGTCGGCCGCATGGATCAGGAAGGTCGGCCGGCATGGATCAGGAAAGTCAGCCGGCGTGGATCAGGAAGGTCAGCCGCGTGGATCAGGAAGGTCGGCCGGCATGGATCAGGAAAGTCAGCCGGCGTGGATCAGGAAAGTCAGCCGGCGTGGATCAGGAAGGTCGGCCGGCGTCGATCAGGAAGGTTGGCCGGTGTGGATCAGGAAGGTCGGCCGGCGTGGATCAGGAAAGTCAGCCGGCGTAGATCAGGAAGGTCGGCCAGCGTGGATCAGGAAAGTCAGCCGGTGTGGATCAGGATGGTCGGCCGGCGTGGATCAGGAAGGTCGGCCTCATGGATCAGGAAGGTTGGCCGGTGTGGATCAGGAAGGTCGGCCAGCGTGGATCAGGAAGGTCGGCCGGTGTGGATCAGGAAGGTCGGCCAGCGTGGATCAGGAAGGTCGGCCGGCGTGGATCAGGAAGGTCAGCCGCGTGGATCAGGAAGGTTGGCCGGCGTGGATCAGGAAGGTCGGCTGGCGTGGATCAGGAAGGTCGGCCGCGTGGATCAGGAAGGTCGGCCAGCGTGGATCAGGAAGGTCGGCCGGCGTGGATCAGGAAGGTCGGCCGCGTGGATCAGGAAGGTCGGCCGGCGTGGATCAGGAAGGTCAGTCAGCGTGAGTCACGGTCGGCTGGTTGGCAAAAGTGGGTTCTGGGAAAAAAAGTTTGAAAAACACTGGAGTCGAGCATTGAAGTGTCAGCTGAGGTGTTTATGCTCAAGTCTCTGGAGTAGAACTTCAGCCATGGTCTTTAACTCAGAGGCAAGAGTGCTATTCACTTAAACACTGCTGATAAGTCAGTTGATGTTTTGTCATTTCAGACTGCTGGATCGAACCTGGGACCTCGGCGCCATGAGGCTCCAATGCTAACCACTGTGCCACCGTGCTGCCCTTACTTAATGTAATTATGATGCTATCGGAGGGGAAGGAGGTAGAAGTAGTGGTGCTAATGGACGTGCAGAAGGCTTTGATCGGGTGGAGTGGGCATATTTGTTGGAGATGCTGGGGATATTGGACAGGGGTTTATGGATTGGGTCTGGCAACTATACCGAGTGGTGGTGGCGAGCGTTCGATGGAACCGGATGAGGTTGGAGTACATTTTGTTACAACGACAACCGTTGGCAATGGCTCTGAGGGCATCAAGGGATTGGAAAGGGATCAATCGGGGGGGGGGGGGGGGGGGGGGGGGGGTGCGTGTTGCCGGGTATAGAGTTTTGTTATATGCGGATGATTTGTTATGATATATCTTGGACCTGGTGGGCAATATTGGAGGGATTATGGAGATGGTGGAGGAATTTGGACAGTTTTTGGGCAACACGTTGAACATAGGAAAGAGCGATCAAAGCTAGAGGGCAAGAGAGAAGGCTAGGGGAGTTGCCGTTCAGCCTGGTGGGGATCGGATTTAGGTATTTAGGAATCCAGGTGACGCAGAGCTGGGCCCAGCTACACAAATTGAACTTGGCACGATTGGTGGAGGGAATGAAGGTGGTTTTAAGAGGTGGGATGTCTTGCCGCTGTCAGAAACCTGGGCAGCAAAGTATTATAGTGGGCAGCATGGTAGCATAGTGGTTAGCACTGTTGCTTCACAGCTCCAGGGTCCCAGGTTTGATTCCCTGCTGGGTCACTGTCTGTGCGGAGTCTGCACGTTCTCCCCATGTCTGCGTGGGTTTCCTCCGGGTGCTTCGGTTTCCTCCCACAGTCCAAAGATGTGCAGGTAAGGTGGATTGGCCACGCTAAATTGTCCTTGGTGTCCAAAAAGATTAGAAGGGGTTATTGGGTTGTTGGGTTATTGGGTTAGGGGGATAGGGTGGAAGTGAGGGCTTAAGTGGGTCGGTGCAGACTTGATGGGCCAAATGGCCTCCTTCTGTACTGTTGTTCTAAGTTTTATGTCGCTGGCTGGATGCGTGCAGATGGTGAAAATGACAGTGCTGCCCAGGTTTCTGTTTGTGTTCCAGAACTTCCCTTTATTTGTCCTCAACCTTTTTCATGAAGATTAATGGGGTAAATAGGGGGTTTGTATGGGCAAGGATGTCCCCTCAGGTGAGGCGGCGAGGGGGGAGCTGATGTTGCCAAATCTGATAAATTACTATTGGGCAGTGAATATTGTGGTAGTGATGAAATGGGCTGTGGAGGAGAGGTCAGATGGAGGCAGCATATGGGGCTGCGTTTGAGGGCTCTGTTGTAGGCACCTCTTCCGTTCTTGCTGGTCAGGTACTCCGTAAGCCCAATGGTGGTTTCGGCGTTATGATATGAAGCCAGTGTAGGCAACATTTTGGGCTGGAGGGTATGTTGATGTGGGTGCCGATAGGTTTGTGCTGGTGGGGTTAGATGCAACATTCCGAGGGTAGCGGCGGCAGGTGGGGATCGAGAATTTTCGGGACTTGTTTATCGGGGGCAAATTCACAGGGCTGGAGGAGTTGTGAGTTCACCAAGGGGATTAGTTTTAGGTACTTGCAGGTGAGGGATTTTGTGAGGAGAAAGGTGCCGACCTTCCCGGGGCTACCGCCTCCGGTGTTGCAGGACAAGTTGCTGTCGGAGGACAAAATAGGGGAGGGGAGGGTGTCGGATATAATCAAGGAATTGATGGTGAAGGAGGGTGCCACGGTGGAGGAAATTAAGTGCAAGTGGAAAGAGGAGCTGGGAAGGGAGTTGTGGGCTGGGACATGGTGGAGGCCTTGCGGAGGGTGAACACATCCTTATCATTTTTTTTAATAAATGTTTTTATTCTCCATTTTCACATTTTCCTTCAAGATTTACACCCCACCCACAGACAGTAAATGGTAACAAATACAAAATCAATCCCCTTAACAATAACAACGATCCCATCCTCCCACCACCCCAAACAACGGCCCACCTGTCAATATATACATCCAATAAAACAAACCCTCCCGTGGTGGAAACAAAACACAAAGGAGAAAAAGAAAAAGGAGTCCGGGACCGCCCATGGTCACCATAGAGTCCACTCCCCCCCCCCCCCCCCACTGCCCCCCCCCCCCCCCCCCCCATACGTGATACCCAAGAGTTGTAACCCCCCCCAACTCCACCCCTCCACTGCCTCTTGTAAAACTCCTTCCCCCAATCTCGGTTCCTTCCCCCCCAACTTTCCACCCTGGCTAGACCACTCGGACCCTGTTCTGCCAGGCTCCGATGGCCGCAGCCCCTCCCCCACCTCACTCCCGTTCACTGGCCGGCTTAAACCGGCCAGCGTGGAGGCCCCCGCCCGGGTCCCTTTCCCCCTTGCCGACCCTAGAAAAGCCCAAAAATCGCCTTTTAGCACACAAATCCCGCATATCCACCTACACCCCAAAGAGCCCTCACTTCGAGTGAAAGTCCCATAACTTCCCTTGCCCAAATATATACAACTTCGGCTCCTTTAGCCCATACACCCGCACGCAGTGAAACAAACAAACAAAAAAAAAGAAAATACAGTCATGCGGTTACATCGGCACATGGCCATTTCTCAATTGCTCAGTTCTGCCACAGTCCTTCTGCCTTCGCAAACTCCTCCGCTGCCTCCGCCGTTCCAAAATAAAAGACCTTGAGCTTGTAAGTCACCCTCAGCTTTGCTGGATATACAATGCCACACTGCACCTTGCTAATGTACAGTGCCCTCTTCACCTGGTTGAAAGCAGCCCGCCTCCTCGCCAGCTCCACCGTAAAGTCCTGGTATACACATATACAACTGAGTGGCTTGCGAGGCCAATTCAGAGGGAATTTAAAAGTCAGCCACATTGCTGTGGGTCTGGAGTCACATGTAGGCCAGACCAGGTAAGGATGGCTTGTTAAGGCCTGAGGTTCGTCTCGTAAATCACAGAAACCTGAATGAATTTGTCATTCTCCAAATGATTTCAGTCTTACTTCTGTCCTACGCACTGGACCTGCTGGAGGTGACTGTGGTCTTTCTCTGGCATTTTGAAATTGGAGAATTGATACTGTCACAAATCCAAGGTACTCTACAGCAAAATTTAAATATAGGGAAGTAAAGTTGAGACCTTCATTCGGCAAGGCTGTGTACTTAGCCCCTACTATACTCCCTATACATACGCGACTCTGTTGCAAAATTTGGCTCCAGCTCCATCGACAAGTTTGCTGATGACAAGGCTGTAGTGGGTCGGATCTCGAACAACGATGAGTCAGAGTACAGGAGTGAGATAGAGAACCTAGTGGCGTGGTGCAGCGACAACAATGATGTTGGTGTAATGATGAGGTGGGGGGGGGGGGAGACAGGGGTGAACACAGTGTGCCCTTGGATGCTGACAATCTTCTCTTGTATGTGACAGATCCGATTTCCACAATGGGTGATATCTTGGTACTGCTGAAGCATTTTGAAGCTTTGCAGGGTATAACTAAACTGGAAGAAAAGTGAGTATTTTCCGGCCACTCCATCAGGGAGGGGAATTAATTTGGGGAGGTTACCATTCCGTTTAACGGATTATCATTTTAGGTACTTTATACGCCTCCAATCCTCTCTACCGTCCATCAACTTCCTCACTTAACTTCTGCCCCTTAATTTCACCCTATACCTAGCCCATCCCAGATGGCCCCCTTCTCTGCCCCTGCCACATTGCAACAATCTCCACCCCTCCACCCATTCCCCCCCCCAACCCCCCCCCCCCCCCCCCCCCCCCCCCAGCCAGTCCTCTTGGCCTTCTCCCCCACCACCTCACTTCCGTTCACTAGCATCATCATCTGCTAGCGTGACAGCCCCTGCCCAAAGGCACCACTGAAAGACATCCCCTTCCCCACTCCTCAGCTGCAGGAAGAAGGCTCCTTGCTGACCTTATTCCCCCCCCCCCCACCACCCCCCACCCAAACAAACACTTCTCCTGAATTCCAGGCCGCCTCCCCCAAAGGCAAACAAGCAAATGCTAAACACGAGCAGTCCCATAATCCCCCAATCCCTACCCCCACTTTAAACACGTTCCCAACCATTACGAAGTGCCAGCACCCCAGTTCCCAAGCATTGTCCACTCAGTTCTCCCCCACTTTATGCTCCTTAATGAAGTCATCAGCCGCTTCTGGGGTCTTGAAATAATACTCCCGGCCTCCGAACGCCACCCTCTGCCTCAGGGACCTATGCGCTCGGTCCATTTCAGGGGCCTTATCCAGCACCCCTTCCGCCACCTGCCCCGCCAACATTGGCACTCACACCTTCCACTCCTTCAGGCAGGCCCACTATCCACAGGTTCTGCCTTCTCGAGACATTCTCCTGCTTCTCCACCTTTACCCTCAATGTTTTACACAGGTTGCCGAGGAGCCCACCTCCGCCTCCAGAGCCACCACACGATCGCTGTGGTACAAGATCACTCCTCCGATCTCCCGAATCTGTGACCCCTGCACTTCTCCATCCATTAAAACAAACCTTTCAGGGGTGCCGCAGCTCCTTCGTTGGCCTTTGAGCGATCCTCCCGCATTTCTTTCCTCTGCTGGTGGAATTTCTCCTTAATAAAAGCTATCAACTGCTCCAGCTGGGGTCTTCCACCTTGCACCAACCCTTCCCCCGGAGCCATCCTTACACTGGCTGCAGCACAGGTTTCCTCCAACGCTTTAGCCAGGACTCTCACCATCTCCTGCCGTGTTTGGTAACTAATGGACATACCACTCCTGGGGAAAGCCTTCACCTTTGCCTTTTCATCAAAATTCCACCCAGTATCAGGTAAAAAGAGCTCTTTCCTGTGCCTTCAAGCAGGAGCTGCCCTGTGCGTGACCACTCACTACTGCCGCCACCAAAAGTCTCATTTTAGGTACTTGGGTGTGTCGGTAGCTCGGGATTGGGCCCAGTTCTGTAAGTTGAATGTTACGAGCTTGGTGCGTAGGGTCAAGGCCAATTTACAGAGGTCAAAGTCATAGAATTTACAGTGCAGAAGGAGGCCATTCGGCCCATCGAGTCTGCACCGGCCCTTGGAAAGAGCACTCCACCCTCGCCCACACCTCCAACCTATCTCCATAACCCAGTAACCCCACCTAAACCTTTTTTGGACACTGGGGGCAATTTAGCATGGCCAATCCGCCTAACCTGCACATATTTGGACTGTGGGAGGAAACTGGAGCACCGAGAGGAAACCCACGCAGGTCCGTGGTGGGAAGAATTCAATCGGTGAAGATGAATGTTTTAACATGATTTCTATTTCTGTGCCTGTGTTTGGCGTTTTTTCCTGCCAAATCCTTCTTCAGGAGAATGGAGAGATTGATTTTGTCCTTCATTTGGGCGGGCAAAGTGGCTAGGATTCAGAGGACGATGCTTTAGAGTTAACGGTAGTCAGGGGACTTGTAATTGCCAAAACATGATATTTTATTATTGGGTGGCAAATGCAGAGAAGGTACTGGGGTGGTATGGGGATCCTGAAGCTCTATGGGTGCGGATGGTGTTGGGTTCATGTCGGGGGTCAGGGTTAAGGGCATTAGTAACGGCTGCACTGGCGTTTTCTCCAGGAAATATTCAGCAAACCCATTGGTGATCGCTACACTGAAGATATGGAGACAGTTTCGGCAGCACTTTAAATTGGGGCTAGCATCAAAGCTGCCATCCATTTGTGCGAACCACTTGCCTGTGCTGGCGGGGCTGGGTGCCAGGTTTAAGGGATGGGAGGAGAAGGGGATGGAAGGGATTTGTTTTTGGAGGGGCGATTTGCGAGGAAGAGCTGTTGAAAAAATCTGGGCTTTCTCAAGGGGATACATTTATGCATCTACAGGTAGGGTTCACAATTTTATGAAACCAATCTTTCTGACATTCCCTGTGGTGCCGCCATCCTTGTTGTTGGAGAGGGTTCTGTCACTGGAAGGGATGCAAGAAAGGAGTACCTCGTGGATTTATGGTAGGATTATGATAGAGGATGCTGTGGCGGTGGAGGCGTTAAGGTCAAGTTGGAGGAGGAGTTGGGTTGGAATTGGAAGTTGGGTTGTGGTGTGAGACCCTGCAGAGGGTGAATGCAATGACTTCATGTGCGGGATTAGGGATGATACAATTGAAGGTAGTGCATAGAGCCCACTTGACAAAGTCTAGGATGAGCAGGTTGTTTGCTGGAGTGGAGGATGAGTGGGAGCATCGTGGCCGGGGGGGGGGGGGGGGGGGGGGGGGGGGGGGGGATGCAGCGAATCATGTGCACATGTTCTGGTCGTGTCCTAAGCCCACATGGTACTTGGTCTCCTTCTTTCGCACCTGTCGGTGATTCTACTAATTCAACTGAAGTCCTATCCCTTTTGACGGATCTGTGGGAGCTGCAGACAGGACGGGGCGGATGTCCTGGCCTTCGCCTCATTGATTGCTCACAGGCGGGTGTGATGGGGTGGAAGTCAGCTTCTCCACCAGTGCCTCAGTATGGCTGGGGAATCTTATGGAGTTTTTATATCTCAATAAAGTTAAGTACACTGCGAGGGGAACAATTGAGGGGTTCGACCGAAGATGGCAGCCGCTTATTCTGTACTTTAAAGAGTTGGTCACCGTTAGTTGTTAGGGAGGGGGGAGGACGGGATTGAGGCGGTGTTTCTGTTGGGGGTCTTTTGGTTCAGGAGGGGCGATGGGGAGAGGGTTCCGGGTGATTTGTTGTTGTTTTGTTATGTATAAAATTGAAAAAGCTGAACAAAAATATTTTTAAAAAATAATTGATCGCTACGTGGGTGCAAAATTCCACGAGAGTCGGGAAGCTCTCGTTCCGTGATTTTCTCTGCCCTTGCTGGTTACGTAACAAGATTCCCACCCAAAAAGTGTTGAAAGCTAATTTCAATATATTTGAATAAATTTACACATTATTAAAGGTTTCCCAGTCACATGATCCAACTTTACTAAATATTCATACAACAGTTATATAAGAACGGAAATCAGTCAAGGGGAACCCACCACGGCTGCCAAGGTAACCGTAGGGGTTGGGGGAGAGGACCATGCCCAGCCCAGGTTGATGCTTCCCCCTGACAGTGTCGACCTGGCAGTGCCAACCAGTGCCAAGGTGGCAGTGCCAGAGGTGGGTTCTCTGGGGAACCTATGGGGGAGTTCCCCTTATGTGTGTTGGGAGGGAGAGCTGGTGTCTTGATTCTATCAAGTACAAAATACTGACTTGAAACATTGAATAGGGCCTATCATAGAATCCCTCCAGGGCAGGAGGATGCCATTTGGCCCATTGAGTCTGCACTGACCCTTTGAAAGACCATCCTACTTAGGCCCAATTCCCACCTTATCCCTGCAACTCAGCCCAACCGTTAGACACTTGGGGGCAATTTAGCATGGCCAATCCACCTAGCCTGCACATATTTGGACTGTGGGAGGAAACCGGAGCACTCAGAGGAAAGCCCCGCAGACAAGTGGAGAATGTGCAAACTCTACACAGTCACCCAAGGTCAGAATTGAACCCGGATTCCTGGCGCTGTGAGGAAGCAGTGCTAACCACTGTGCCACTGTGCTGCCTGTGAGCTGGAAAAAATTAGAAATCCAATTTGTTTAGTGTCTTGATGGTAGGGCTTGAGTTGGGGTGGGAGTGAGGGTGGGTGAGTGTAGTTAGCTGTTGAAGAGCATGGAATACAAGAAAAAGCATACAGATATTTCCCAAAAATGCTTTGACATAACTCATTGATGTCAGGAATTTACTTTCCACTCTTACTAAATTATCTAAAAATAGAATATTGTGGTAAATTGCTCTTCATACAAGCACTTCGCTATAGAATAGCAAAAGCAACTTGTTTTATTTGATAGCTGATAGTTTCATGTCACTTTGGGAAAGCCTGACATTTCAAAGTAACACATCAGCTTACATTTAAGATTATCAACATATTTGAACTTTCCCTTTCCTCAGTAAAACTACAGCTCATTATTGTCTGATAATGGAGCAGACTAAAATGTTGCAAGTTACTGTAAAATGTTGGAGTTGAATAATAGGTTAAATTCATACATGAACACAAAATAAACAAAGCCATCCATGAGCTGTAAGTGAACCGACCACGCTTCACTCTGGTACAATTTTTGCAGAGGTCAAATATGCTCTTCAGTGCAAATGCATCTCTGCTTCAGTAAAGTGAAAGCAAACACTTCATACCACAATGTGACTTCCTGTGTAAATGCTTTTCACAAAATAAAATGCTACAGAGGAAGATTTCTCCAACCCAGAGGAGGGTGAGGGAAAAGTTGGGACGGTTTTACCTGCATAAAAGATTTTCAGTGTGACCGCATTTACACCAAGGAATGGAGAAAGAAGCTTATGATGAACATTCTTGAGTTCAAGCCAAATGCTTTCCACAGGAATGTGGAGGTGGGGGAAGAGAAGGATCAGTTTAAAGCAGAGAAAATGTATTTTCCACTTTATGCAAAAAGTACATCATAAATTCCGGGTGGAAATAATTTAGTGTTGAATGGCAGCATGTTCTTAACCAATGTTAGGTTAACATTAGTGAGTAGTCCATATACATTCACTTTTCTTTCTGATGCTTTAGTCATTTTACAAATCATTATTATTCATAGTGGCAGATACAATGCAAACTGCTGAAAGTTTTAATGAAATAGTTTAGAGAATAAACTAGCCAACTTACACTATTTGAATAAAGCAGCATTACTATAAGCTTTTGATCCTGCCAGTAAAATAAAAATAGCAGTTTCTGTTGCCATGTAGTTTGCATTATTAGTACAAGCTTCAAACAAGTTCAGGAATAAGTTCTTAATATTCTTGGTTACAAAGGGAAAATAGAAAGAGAAAAAAAGGAAAGATGTGGAATATGCTGTTAAAATTCTGATTAGAAAATATTCACTAGATTATTCTAGGACTGAATCTATTTGACTTGAATTAAGCAACAAAGGGGGAGCTGTTAGATTGCTGTTTTTCTTATAACAGCCTAAACAGTGAGTAGCAGATAGAAGAAGACATTTGTTTGCAAATTTTAGTTCCCCAAATATGGACTGAGAAAAATATAGTGCCAAGCAAAGTTAGGGAAGGAGATGAATTTCAGATATTTGCAAAGGAGAACTTTCATAATGAGTATGCTTCCAGTCCAACAAAGAAGGTAGCAAGTTTGGATCCAGTTCTGGGAAATTAAGTAGGGCAATTGGGATGTGGTACATACAATAAAAGAACACCTAATAGATGTAGTGAAAAGATTAGCTTTACTGCAATTTGATAAATGATGTGGTCCAGCTGGAATGCAAATCATTAAAAGTGACACGGAGAGTTTAAGATTGTTAAAAGAATGTGGGTTACTTGGTTTATAAATAAAGTTGTGCAAGATAAAAACAAAGAGATTATGCTAGAAAATTATAAATCACTGGTTAGATCTCAGGTGAAATATTCTGATAATTCTGAGCACTACACTTCAGGAAAGAAGTAAATTCATTGGACAGAATCCAGAGAAAGTTTACCAGAATCTTACAAAGGACAAGGGACTTCAATTATGGGGTGAGGCTGGAAAATGTAGGACAGTTTTACTTGGAACAGGACATGTTACAAAATAATCTATTAGAGGATTTCAAAAAGATAAGAGGTTTGACTGAGTAAACAGAGAAAAACAATTCTCTCTGGCAAGTGGATAAGAACCTGCAGTCATGGGGCAGCATATTACTGATCGGATGGACAGTTTGCATTAGGGGAAATGTGTGTCACCGACACATTTGGAAGGCAACAGGACTTCCACCAGCATTTTACCATCAAAAGGCAATGAAAGGACTGCTGGCAAGGGAGCCGACCAATTAATGGTGGCGATCAAGTTCTCGTGTCCACAGCTAGCACACTACTGTGATTTTAAAAGGTGTCTGTGGACCATTCAGGCAGGTTTTCTTTTGTTATTTCATGGGATGTGGGTGTCACTGGCAAGGTCAACATTTAGTGCCCATCCCTAATTGCCTTTGAACTGAGTGGCTTGCTAGACCATTGCAGAGGGCAGTTAAGGGTCAACCTGATTCTGAAGTCGGAGGTAGGCCAGACAAGTTAAAGATAACAGATTCCTTCCCTAAAATACATTATTGAACTAGATGTGTTTTTTTCAACAATCAATGATTGTTGTCACGGTCACCATTAGTGAGACTAATTTTATACTCCAGATTTTTTAAGTTAATTTAAATTCCACCAGCTGCCATGGCGGATTTTTAAAATAAATTTAGAGTACCCAATTCTTTCTTTCCAATTTAGGGGCAGTTTACCGTGGCCAATCCATCTAGTCTGCACATCTTTGGGTTGTGGGGGTGAGAACCACCAAACACGAGGAGAATGTGTCATCTCCACACGGA
This sequence comes from Scyliorhinus canicula, assembly GCF_902713615.1. Classification (NCBI taxonomy): domain Eukaryota; kingdom Metazoa; phylum Chordata; class Chondrichthyes; order Carcharhiniformes; family Scyliorhinidae; genus Scyliorhinus; species Scyliorhinus canicula. The sequence continues at coordinate 230,207,584 of NC_052148.1, forward strand.
CAGTGACCCAGGGCCGGGATCAAACCTGGGTCCTCAGCGCCATGAGGCTGCAGCGCTAAGCACTGTGCCACCGTTCTGCCCTTGCCATGACAAATTTGAATTTACGTCCCCAGATCTTGTGCCTGAGCTGCTGGATTATTAGTCCAGTGGCAGTACTCCTCAACCCAGAAGCAAGAAGGATGTTGTGGACAGTTGAAATAGCACTGCTGAGATGATGGCATGAAAAGGGACAGTTGCTCCATGCTTCAGCACTGCCTTCCTTGAGGCTCTTGGGGAAGAAGTCTGCAAAAGGAGGCTGGCCCTTCTTTTCAGAAGATGGGAGGAAGAAGTCACCAATCATAATCAAGAAGGCTTGGCTGGAGGTGACAGAAAAAGTGAGTAGCCGAGGAATCCTTGCCAGAACCTGAATCTATTGTAGAATGCGATTTCATGATTTGTTGCAGTTTGGAAAGGCCAGTGGGTTATCTGATCCAACATTAAGTCAAAGGTGCAAATGAAATCAGAGGCCAGCAGGTAGACCCATACATAGGGCTATAATAAGCACCAGTGTAAACACTGAGGCGGCCAGTGAATATGTACCCAATACCCATCCTGACGCATGAGTGAATGTTACATTAAGATGGCTGAATGGCCTCCTTACCATGCCATTCCACAGGCATGGTACTGCATGTTCAGATTGCCTCAGGGTGAGCATCGCATTGGTGTGAGGAGAAAGTGCTGATATTGCTCATGTTCATGTTTGTAGGAGAAGAATGTTCAGAATGCCAGGGAGCACCAATGGACTGGAAGTGATGACGCTGTTATCATTGATGGAGGAGGAAGAGACCATGCAGATCGGATGGGTCACTGCAGGACAGCCAGCTGTGGACGAAGCAGATGCAGAAGGTAAGGAGAGTTCTTAAAGTTTTGTTTGTGTCCAATATTCCTTATACCTTGCATGGGTTGAGCGACCTATAAGGGCCTTCACTGCCTTTGGAAGTTCACCAAGGGGAGGCCAGAGGGCTCGGTTGAAGAACCAGTTGTTTCACTTTAATATTTTATTTATATTAGGCCCAGCAGCAGATGAGGAACATATCAGTGATACATCCATACTGGAAAGCTCACATGATGTAACACCACTCAAAGGCACTGTGAGTTAATTCCTGCGCACCACCTACCAGCACAGATACGTGCACTTTGGTAGGTTCTGTTACACATGTAGAATTGGTAGCCCTATCTGGTGAGCATTTTGCAGACATGAAAGAGAACAGCTGTGTCCACTATCTCTTGGAGGAGTGAGGAGAGGCCCAGCAATGTTCAGCTCAGCGCAGATGGTGAATCTTGGGTGTCAACAGCAAAGTAGCAAAGGCTCACTGATACATCAAATGTGTGAAGATCTGTTGGAGTTTCCAACGGTAGTGAAGTCTCATGTGCAAACTATGGAGGAGTCCATCCATGACATGAGTGGCTCCATATCTCTGTCATGGCATCCTCCACTGAGAAGTTGGCAAGCCTCATGGAGAGACACATGGAGCATAGCACCAACTGGATGCAGGGGCTCTGAGAAGACATCCAGAGCATGGTTTCATCATGAGGTCAGTGAAGTGATGGATGGTTGAGATGGGCAAGCCACAAATCTCCTCATTGCCAAGACAGCAACCACTCCATGCAACCACAGAAGTTCATGTGAGGTCTCAAAGGGAAGAGGAGGGTCAGGTTTCAGGCATTGAGGGCTGCTCTTCGGGGTTTTCCACAAATTAAGACACATTCTCAACCATTTTTATGTGATGTACATGTCAGATACTGCTGTGATAACAGAAGCGGCCCCTACACAGATGCAGTTGGCTACAAATATGCTGGGGCCCAGTAGAGTTTGGGCACCCTGAGAACACAGGTCAAGGCCATCTAATGCATCACAGCATAAAAGGCAGCAACTTTCCTCCTCGTCAACTACAGGTGCAGAGGGATCACCTCATAGACATTTTCATATACATGCGCATAGATGCATGAACTCTAAAAAAAGGCATCCAGAAAAGAAAATGTCAGTATTTTTGTCCGTTGATCAGAACTGGAAAGTTACAGAGATCCCTGCTATAGCGTAAAGCGGAGGGCAACAGAAAAAGGGTCAACCTAGGTAGAACTGAATTATAGATGTCACAGAGTAGTTGCAGACTACTCCAAACCCATGACCACGATCATCTAGAAGGGCAGCTGCTATCTGGGAACATCACCGCCTGGAAGTTTCCCTCCAAGTCACTCACTATCCTTCCTGTCGCTGGGTCAAAATCCTGGAATTTCATGTTCCACATGGACTGCAGCGGTTCAAGAAGGCTGCTCACCACCACCTTCTAAGGGCAATTAGGAATGGGTAATGACTGCTGGCCTAGCCAGCAAAGCCCACATCCTGTGAAAATTAATTTTCAAAAAAATGAACTACAGTGCTAGCTTCAGAGAGTGCTTGGGTGTTGAGATAAGTGTTGGAATTTAAGGAAGTGGAGGAGGAAGGTATTGCTGTATCTTGTTTGCCTAACTACGTTCACAGGTCAGTGAAGCAGATCAAGGCCGGAGAGCTGGGAGATAAGTCACAGCAGTCCTACAACACTGAATGAACTCGCCTGTGTGATATCACAGGTAAGTGATTGGTAAGTGAGCATTCCTCTCTTCTATCTTTTCCTACTTGTTTTGAAATTGACAGTTAGGGGAGGGAAAATTAGACTGGAAACTAAACATCAGTAGTAAAATTAAAAATAAATTGCAAATCTAATTGAACAAAATAGGAATGTAAGGCCAAGTGATGTGTTGTAGCTGCAGCATGTGAGAGCTGGTAAACCCCATTATTGTTCATAGGGATCACATCTGTCGCAAATGTTAGGTGCTTGAGGAACTTTGGCTCAGAGTTAATGAGCTGGAGTCTAAGTTGCAGACATTGCGACACATCAGGGAGGGGAGAGTTATTTGGATGTTGTCTATCAGGAGGCATTCACACCCCTTAGATTAAGTACCTTGAATTTGGGCACTGGACATGGACAGGAGGGTATGGCGATGAGTGAGGTAGGTAGAGGGATCCAAGAGGAAGCACTGCAGGAGCCTCAGCCTATATCTTTGTCCAACAGGTTCAAGATTCTTGCTCCTTGTGTGGATGAGAGTGGGGAGGGAGGGAGGATGAGCGAACTGATCATAGCACTGTGGTACAGGGAGTCATTCAAGTGCGGGGAGAAAAAAGAAATGTAGTTAAGAACAAATAACAAAGAAAATTACAGCACAGGAACAGGCCCTTCAGCCCTCCCAGCCTGTGCCGGTCCAGATCCTTTATCTAAACCTGTCGCCTATTTTCCAAGGATCTACTTCCCTCTGTTCCCCGCTCGTTCATATATCTGTCTAGATGCATCTCAAATGATGTTATTGTGCCCGTCTCTACCACCTCCGCTGGCAAAGCATTCCAGGCACCCACCATTCTCTGCGTAAAAAACTTTCCTGCACATCTCCCTTAAACTTTCCCCCTCTCACCTTGAAATCGTGACCCCTTGTAATTGACACCCCCACTCTTGGAAAAAGCTTGTTGCTATCCACCCTGTCCATACCTCTCATAATTTTGAAGACCTCAATCATGTCCCCCCTCAACCTCCATCTTTCCAACAAAAATAATCCTAATCTACTCAACCTTTCTTCATAGCTAGCACACTCCATACCAGGCAACATCCTGGTGAACCTCCTCTGAGCCCTCTCTAAAGCATCCACATCCTTCTGGTAATGTGGCGACCAGAACTGCACGCAGTATTCCAAATGTGGCCTAACCAAAGTCCTATACAACTGTAACATGACCTGCCGACTCTTGTACTCAATACCCCGTCCGATGAAGGCAAGCATGCTGTATGCCTTCTTGACCATTCTATCGACCTGCGTTGCCACCTTCAGGGTACAATGGACCTGAACTCCCAGATCTCTCTGTACATCAATTTTCCCCAGGACTCTTCCATTGAACATATAGTCTGCTCTTGAATTGGATCTTCCAAAATGCATCACTTAGCATTTGCCTGTATTGAACTCCATCTGCCATTTCTCTCCCCAACTCTCCAATCTATCTATATTTTGCTGTATTCTCTGACAGTCCCCCTCTCTGTCTACAACTCCACCAATCTTAGTATCATCTGCAAACTTGCTCATCAGACCACCTATACCTTCATCCAGATCATTTATATATCACAAACAGCAGTGGTCCGAGCACGGTTCCCTGTGGAACACCACTAGTCACCCTTCTCCATTTTGAGACACTCCTTTCCACCACTACTTTCTGTCTCCTGTTGCCCAGCCAGTTCTTTATCCATCTAGTTAGTACACCCTGAACCCCATGCGACTTCACTTTTTCCGTCAACTTGCCATGGAAAACTTTATCAAACGCCTTACTGAAGTCCATGTATATGACATCTACAGCCCTTCCCTCATCAATTAACTTTGTCACTTCCTCAAAGAATTCTATTAGGTGTGTAAGACATGACCTACCCTGCACAAAACCATGCTGCGTATCACTGATAAGTCTATTTTTTTCCAAATGTGAATAGATCCTATCCCTCAGTATCTTCTCCAACAGTTTGCCTACCACTGACGTCAAGCTCACAGGTCTATAATTCCCTGGATTATCCCTACTACCCTTCTTAAACAAAGGGACAACATTAGCAATTCTCCAGTCTTCCGGGACCTCACCCGTATTCAAGGATGCTGCAAAGATATCTGTTAAGGCCCCAGCTATTTCGACCCTCGCTTCCCTCAGTAACCTGGGATAGATCCCATCCAGACCTGGGGACTTGTCCACCTTAATATCTTTTAGAATACCCAAAACATCCCCCTTCCTTATGCCGACTTGACCTAGACTATTTAACCATCCATCCCTAACCTCAATATCCATCCTGTCCCTCTCCTTGGTGAATACCGATGCAAAGTACTCATTAAGAATCTCACCCATTTCCTCTGACTCCACACATAAATTCCCTCTTTTGTCTTTGAGTGGGCCAATCCTTTCTCGAGTTACCCTCTTGCTCTTTATATACGAATAAAAGTCTTTGGGATTTTCCTTAACCCTGTTAGCCAAATATATTTCATGACTCCTTTTAGCCATCTTTATTGCGTGTTTGAGATTTGTCCTACTTTCCCAATATTCCTCCAAAGCTTCATCAGTTTTAAGTCGCCTAGATCTTACGTATGTTTCCTTTTTCATCTTAGCTAGTCTCACAATTCCACCCGCCATCCATGGTTCCCTAATCTTGCCATTTGTATCCCTCATTTTCACAGGGACATATCTGTCCTGCACTCTAATCAACCTTTCCTTAAAAGACTCCCACATTTCAAATGTGGATTTACCCTTAAACAGCTGCTCCCAATCCACATTCCCTAGCTCCTGCCGAATTTTGTTACACTTGGCCTTTCCCCAATTTAGCACTCTTCCTTTAAGACCACTCTCGTCTTTGTCCATGAGTATTCTAAAACTTACGGAATTGTGATCGCTATTCCCAAAGTAATCACCGACTGAAACTTCATACCACCTGGCCGGGATCATTCCCCAATACCAGGTCCAGTATGGCCCCTTCCCGAGTTGGACTATTTACATACTGCTCCAAAATACTCTCCTGGATGCTCCTTACAAATTCTGCTCCATTTACGCCTCCAACACTACATGAATCCCATTCAATGTTAGGGAAGTTAAAATCTCCCATCACGACCACCCGATTGCTCCTACATTTTTCGATAACCTGTGTACATATTTGTACCTCTACTTCACGCTCGCTTTTGGGAGGCCTGTAGTAAAGTCCCAACAATGTTTCTGCATCCTTCTTATTTCTTAGCTCTATCCATATTGCCTCAGTGCTCGAATCCTCCATTGTGCCCTCCTTAATCACAGCTGTGATATCATCTCTGACCAGTAATGCAACTCCTCCACCCCTTTTACCTCCCTCTCTATCCCTCCTGAAGCATCTACACCTTGGGATATTTAGTTGCCAATCTTGCCCTTCCCTCAACCAAGTCTCAGTAATACTAATAACATCATATTCCCAGGTACTAATCCGAGCCCTAAATTCATCTGCCTTACCTGCTACACTTCTCGCATTAAAACAAATGCACCTCAGACCACCTGTCCCTTTGCGTTCATCATCTCTTCCCTGTCTCCTCTTCCCCTTAGTCACCATGAGTTTATTACCTTACTGGCTTTAGTTGCTGCCTCTTTACTGACCTCTAACTTACTAATCTGGTTCCCATCCCCCTGCCGCATTAGTTTAAAACCTCTCCAACAGTGTTAGTTGTAGTCGGAGATAGCATGGTTAGGGGAATAAACACTTCTCTGTAGCCAGGATTGAGAGTCCCGAAGGCTGTGTTGCCTGCATGGTGCCACGGTTAAGGATATTTGATAGGGGTTGTATAGAAACTTGGAGTAAGAGTGGAAAGAGCCAGATGATATGGCCCATATAGATACCAACAATAAAGGTAGACCAAGGAAAGAGGTTCTACAGAGTGAACACAAGCTGCATTAAGAAATGATATTGACACTGGAGATTCAGATGTAGAATCAGTCTGAGTAGAAATAAGAAATCGCAAGGGAAAGAAGTCCCTGGTGGAAGTAATCTATAGGTTCCCTAATAGTAGTTCCATAGTCGGACACAGTTTAAACCAGGAAATACTCAGGGTACAACAATAATCATGGCGATTTTACGATGCATATAGATTGGATTAATCACGTTGGCAAGGGTAGCCTCAAGGGAGAGTTCATGGGGTGTATTAGAGATTGTTTCTTGGAAAAATATTTTCTCAAACCACCTGGAACATGCTGTTTTGGATTTAGAATTGTGTAATGAGATGGGCTTAATTAATGATTTTGTAGTAAAGAATCCTCTAGGAAAGAGCCATCATTGCATGCTTTAATTTCAAATTCAATTGAAGGGCAGTAAACCTGAGTCTCACATTAGTGTTCTCATGTTAAACCAAGATAATTACATAGGCGTGAGGACAGATTTGGCCCGAGTGAACAGGGCAGAAATATATATATTTTTTGAAATATTTTTATTCTCCTCCTTTTTCACAATTTTTCTCCCGAATTTATACCCACCAACAACAACCAATAACCAATAACAAATATCTCAAACCCCATAACAATAACAATGATCCCATCCTCCCACCATGCCCAGACATCAGCCCGCATGTTAACATAAACAAATGACAAAAATCGAATCAGGGATTACCCCACAACCCACCTCCCCACCCCCTCCCCAACTAATGTTCGATGTTATCCAGTTCTTGAAAGTGCATAATAAATAGTGCCCATGACTTGTAGACCCCTCCGAGCTTCCCCTCAGTTCAAACTTAACCTTCTCAAGGGTCAAGTATTCCAACAGGTCCCCCGCCATGCCAGGGCACAGGGTGGAGAGGCCGCTCTCCATCCCAGCAGGATCCGCCTTTGGGCGATCAACGAGGCGAAGGCTATGATATCAACTGGGCAGAAAGATTAACAGTGATGATGAACAATGGCAGATACTTAAGGAGATGTTTAATTCCTCCCAATTAAAATATATTCCAGAGAGGAAGAAATATTGTAAGAGGGGGATAATGCATCCATGACTAAGGAAGAAGTTTGTGCTAACAGTAGCAAAAACTAAGGCACACCATAATGCAAAGATCAGTTGCAGGCTGGAGGATTGGGAAACTTTTAAAGGCCTCAGAGGGTTACAAAAAAATTAATAAAAAGAGCAAGTGTAAATAATGAAAGAAATTTCGTGCAAAAAATATAAATGGATAGCAAAAGATTCTATAAGTATATAAAAGGGAAGAGAGTAGCTAACGTTGGTCTCTTAGAGGATGAGGCTGGGGAACACAGAAATGGCAGCGACACTAAATCAATATTCCGGCTCAGCTCTCACGGTGGAGGTCACTAGAGTCATCCCAATAGTAACAGACAATGGAGAGGTTATTGAAAAGGAGGAACTTAAAACAATCTCCATCACTTAAAAAATAGTGCTGGGCAATCTAATGGGATTAAAGGCAGACAAGCCCCCAGAGCCTGATGGCCTACTTCCTAGGGTCTTAAAGGAAGTGGCAGCCGAGAAAGTGGAGGCATTGGTTGTAATAATCCAAAATTCCCTGGAATTTGGAAAGGTTCCAGTAGATTGGAAAAAGGTTAATGTAGAGGCCTGTTCAAAAAAGGAGAAAGGCAGAAAGTTGGAAACTATAGACTGGTCAGTTTAACGTCTGTTGTTGGGAAACTGTTGAGTCCATTATTAAGGAATTAGTAACGGGACATCTGGAAAGTCAAAACACAATACATCAGAGTCAGCATGGTTTTATGAAGACTAAATCATGTTTGACTAATTTGCTAGAGTTCTTCGAAGATGTAACAAGCAAAGTGGATATTGGCGGTCCTGCAGAAGGCATTTGGTAAGGTGCCGCACAAAATATTAATACACAAGCTAAGATCCCACGGGGTTGGAGGTAATATATTAGCTTAGATAGAGGATTGGCTAACTAACAGAAAGCCGAGAGTTGGGATAAATGGGTCTTTTTCTGATTAGCAAGCTGTAACTAGTGGTGCTCCACAAGGTTCGGTCCTCGGGGCCCTAACTACGTACAATCTATATTAATGACTTGGATGCAGGGATAGAATGTACTATAGCCAACTTTTCAGACAACACCAAATTAGGTAGGAAAGCAAGCTGCAATAAGGACATAAATTTATAAATGGATATGGATAGGTTAGGTGAGTGGGCCAAAATTTGGCAGATGGAATTTATCATGGATAGGTTTGAGGTCATCCATTTTGATTGGAGTACCCTTGAGAATGTTTATTTCAGGGCTCCACCAGAACTATTGAGGCATCAAAACATCATCTTCAGAATGCCAACAGGCTGATTGCCCATGGCCCTTGCACTCATGCAGTTATATTTGTCTTCTGCCTGTTCGTTGGGATTGAGTACAGAGTTCGGATTCCATGACTTTAATGGGTAACGCTTGTCCCCCAGTATCCTGCCACAAAGGCTGGCTTGACGATCTGAGGCAATTGGAATGGTCTCAGGATGTAGGAGCTATGACAGCTTCCTGGAAACCTTGCGTACAGCTCAATGAACAACCAATTTAATTTTTAATAATGTTTATTGTCACAAGTAGGCTTACATTAACACTGTAACCCTGCGTCACCTCCCTGCAAGGGCACAGTCTGTGTAGAAATCTGTGCTTGGACACCAGCATCCTCTGCTGGTACACATGTTGAAATGTGTAGTTTCTTCTGCGACAAAGCTGCCCAAGTTGTCTCATGCACCCTCACTATACACCATCACCGGCTTCCTCCTCATCTCTCCTTTAAAACAGAGATGAGAAGGAAATTCTTCAGCCAGAGGCTGTGTGCCGATCTCTGGGCCACTCTCCTGTTCACTGATGGGGAAGTTCTTTCCAGAGATCAGTGGGAGATCTATGTGGGGTCTCCCTATCTGCTGCCCATAGCTGTGTCACACTGGTCATTGATGCTCTGTTTAGACAGGTCAGTAAATGTATTCATTTCCGGACTGACAAAACCGATCAGGCTGAGGGAGCAAGAGGCTTCACTGCAATTGCTGGGTTTTCCTGAATCAAGGGAGCCATATATTTCACACATGTGCCCATAAAGGTGCCAGTGAGTGAGCCGGGTGCCTTCATCAACAGAAAAGAGTTCCTCTTCCTGAACATCCAGCTTGTTTGCGACCACATGACACAGATATTTCAGGTATGCATCAAGCAGCTGCCATCCTCCAACACTCCCAGGTACCAACTCTTTGTCGCTCCAGCTCGGTTGGATGGATGGCTCCTGGGTGCAAAAGTGATCCCTGAAAAGGTGGTTCAGAACCCCACTCAAACACCCAGGACAGAAGTGGGTGAGAGCTACAAGAGAAGTCATGCTTCCACAAGGGCAGTAATTGAGAGGATCTTTGGGATACCCAAAATGAGACTGATTGAGGGAGCACTTCAATATACTCCAGAGAACGTTCTGTTTATTGTTGTCAACTGCACACTCTGTTTCTGTCATGGGGGACCTGATGGAGGATGAAGACAATGATGTAGCTCCACTGGCACTGGGACAAGGCATACCCAGAGATGCTTTTAGCATGCTGATTTTCATAGACAATATTTAGCATGGATGTGATAACAGAATGAGAGGATGAAAGTACAAGTTTAACAAGATTGCTAGATTTTGTTTTCAATGCAAAGGATTGGATGTGAGTAGTACAATCCCATCAGAAGAAATTAATATTGAGTGAATTAACTTGTCCACAAATGTTATTTCCTATTGATGTGTTGTTTAGTCACAATTCTATCTCAATTTTTCCCATTGTACGTTCTTATGTCATAATTTCCTATCAGATTTTTCTATTTAAATTTTTACCATTCGCGAGCTAATTAAATAACTCAAATACTTATTCAAAATATTTACTTCTTACTAATTGAAAATTTTCAGATTCAAAATAATGTTTAAAACAAAACATGTAAAATGTGAGGTATTTAAAAAAATAATGAAGTGTAAATCTTCATTAAAACTTTTATTGAATGGCCTTAGCCTTTTACTTGGATGAGATATATTTTGTCTGGAGCAGCGACTCTTGTCAGTTGAAGGCAAGTCTTGCAATCTAATTATCTACAGCAGTCACAATTTCTGAGGTTTTCTAGAGGAGTTAGAATACCAACAAGCAGAATTGCCTTTTCTGGAGTCGGAGGAAGGCCGGTGTCACCAAAGCAGACAACTCTTTATCATTTTTTGGGGATATTGAAGGGATACGGTGAATGCCAATAACATGCCTCAGTACATTGATGAGACCTGAGGACTAATTTTGTCCACAGTACCAAGTCTGGACTTGTAAACCTTGCTTTTATTGCATCTTTCTGAAAATGAATCTTTCTGTACTGACGATTTGAAGGATCCAGATATATCAGTCTTCCTGGAGAGCAATTTGAGCAGAAAGACTTTGGGGCCATTCTACTAAGGATACTTTTTTTTGTGTGTTTTAGGAAGAACAGGAGGCAGAATGGCTTCAAGGGAAGTATGTCTCCTCCTGCCACATAGTGCATACTTTGTGCAGCTCCATATCTCAACTCTAAATTTTCTGTCCTTTCTATTCTATATGTCCATTAAGAGAGCATGCAAGACCACCTTGCTGATGCTTGTTATTTATGTCTTCAATTTGACTGTTATCCTTAGTTCACAGGTTCCCTTTTTCACGCAATGCTGTCACTGATCTTTAACCAGCAGCATGTTCTACATAGAGGTCACACCGCACTCCTCCAGCTATTTTCCATCCTCTTAACAGCCATTCAGGGTCCATTGCACCATTTGGGGCCTCACTCTTCATCAGTTTTCCATCCAATATTTCTGAGGTGGGATTTACTGGATTTAGATAGCATGGGCCGGATTCTCTATAGCCCGACGCCAAAATCGTGATCGCCGATCGGGCGGAGAATTGATTCCATCACCAGAATCGGGGCTGGCACCGATTTGACGCCGGTCCACCATGCTCCACTCCCTCCAAACCACCGTCATTGTAATGCGAGGCATTTCAACGCCGTTGGCGTGTCATTGGCTGACCTATCCATGATACTCCGCCCCTGATGGGCTGAGTTCCCAATGGCACGGGCCATGTGTGGTTCCAGTGGTTGGGAACCTGGCCTTCTGGCTGCAGATGGTGTCCAGCACCACCACACTTGCCCAGGATCCGTGCTTCTGCTAGGGCTGGGTGAACTGGTAGGGGATGGCCAGGGGGTCAGCTGTGAGGTTGGAGTCAGCGGGTTAGGGTTCGAGCTCGGCTGGCACCATATTTTATGGCGTGACCGGTGCAGGTCGTCAGCCCTGCGCATGCGCAGCCCGGACCCAGACATTCTCCGGTGTTTTTGGCATGATCCGTGGGAGTTTCACGCGGCGCCGGTGCTAGTCCCGGGAATCAGTGAGGATTTCGCGATGATTTTCCTGTCACAGAACCTCCTGCGGATTCTCCATTCGCGCCGGCATATAACATCAGAAATGGATAATTGAACCCAAGAAAATTTGTAAGGAGTCTTGCAATTTATGGCAGGGGTAGGGACAGCAGTCCTGTTGTGCCTTATTTCTGATGGGGTTTGAATTTTTGATCCCAGATATTTAACTCCAGTCTTGCAAACCAGTTGTTGTGTACTCTGAATTTTAAAACTAGTGTGGAAAAAAATACACAGATAAAAGAATAAAATAACGGCCATTCATTTACAATTTCATTAGAATGATAGGCAGGATTATGGAATTCAAACCAAAGCAAATGTAATAATTCAAGAATACCAAAAAAATGGAATCGTGCAAATGTTAATAACAACCCTTATCTATTAAAAAGGTGGCCAATTTGAAGAAAATCTACTAGATTGTCATAAACAAATGTTTGTGCAGAAATAATCAAATACATGATTAAGGACATCTTGCCATGTTGTAACTCAGCAATGACCAGCGGGATTGTGTCTCCAAGATATGTGGGAAATATTAATGATATTCGAAATTTGCAGTGAAATTTTTCAAACAGATGTCATTTGTTTTGGAGGGGGAGCTATATTTCTCAGACACTTTGGGCGGGATTCTCCGTTTCTGAGACCAAATGTTGACGCTGACACAGAATTTGTGGACTTTCACGATAGCAAAACTGGCGATGTTGTACACTTTCTGTACCCCCTCTCTCTCCCTCTACAGCCATGACACCGGTTTCATGATTTTTAAAAGCACAAGTCAACCGCGCCATCAAGGACTCGACACATCAGACCGCCGCACAGTCTCACAGTGCCGAGGCCCCAGGTTCGATCCCGGCTCTGTCCGTGTGGAGTTTGCACATTCTCCCTGTGTTTGCGTGGGTTTCACCCCCACAACACAAAGGTGGCAAGGTATGTGGGTTGGCCATGCTTAATTGCTCCTTAATTAGAAAAAATGATTGGGAAATCGAAATTTATATAAAAAAAGAACTCGGCCTATTGGAGGTGGAGCATCGTGGAGACCCTGGAGGACGAGGTTCACTTGTGGTTTTAAAAATTGGGAAACAGGAGCCGTGGCTGCTGAGGGAGAGGAGGTGTGTCATATTCCCAAAGGCATGGACATGGGCTGCCGGTCCAGGTGCTGGCAGGGCTGGCTGGTTGGTGGGGGGGGGGGGGGGCTGGGGAATAGCAGGAAGCGACCAGGGGTGGGCCACGGGGCCGGGGTGAAACCCGGGACTGAGGTAGCCTGCAAGGCAGCCAACTTGCTGCGCAGCCCGCTGACTGCCCACCGCGGCTTCTGGTTGCGCAGAGTGCCACCGGCCGTATCGGTAGCCCCACCCCTGCACTCCACCTAACCTGCATGTCTTTGGACTGTGGGAGCAAACCGGAGCACCCAGAGAAAACCCACACAGACATGGGGAGAGCGTGCAGACTCCGCACAGTGACCCAGCAGGGAATCGAACCTGGGACCCGGGCGCTGTGAAACCACAGTGCTAATCACTTGTGTTACCGTGCTGCCCACATGGGGGGCAGGAATATGGGAGAGGAAACTTGCTCCCGGTGCCTGTCAAGGTGACGGTCGTCCGGAACCTTTACACCATGGGGTTCTTCCAGGTGCTGAGTGGGGACCTGTATGGGATTTTGCAGACCTCGGTGCACAGGTGCATTCTCGCTGTCACAGAGGCTCTATATGCCTGGTAGGCATAATATATCAGTTTCAATGTGGACTGAGCCCACCAGGATGCCCGGACAGCGGGGCTCGCTGCCAACGCTGGGATGCCCCATGTCCAGCAGGTGATCAACAGGATGTATATCCCTCTACAAGCACCGGCCCATCTTCACAAACCGAAAGGGGTTCCACTCGATGAACATACAGCTGGTGTGTGACCATGAGCTGCACATCAGCAGTGTGCACAACACCTTCATTCTGGCACAGTCGATGATTCCTGACACCTTCGAGGTGCACTCCCGGTTGAGAGGTTGGCTCCTAGCTGACAGATGTTAACCATTGCCATTGCATTGCAGTTGTGGCTGATGATGTATATTCGGAGGCCACAAATCGACGCGGAGACCAGCTTCAACGATGCCCATGCAGCAACCAGGGACATGATCAAGTGGTGCATCGGGGTCCTGAAGATGGTTCAGGTACCCAGACCCTGAGGGGGCTCTCCAGTATAACGCTAGGAGAGATTCCCACATTGTGCTGGCCTGCTGTGTCCTCCACAACATCATGTGGCAGAGGGGTGACATGCTGGAGGGGGGGAGGGGGGGGGGGGGGGATGAATACCAGGCTCGTCCGATGAGGGAGTTGGCCAGAATGGGTAGGTCAATGGGCCTGGCAGGCACAGGAGGCCTCACAATGCATGTGTCAGGGCCGGCACACACGGGACACTCTAATCGCCTCCAGGTTCACCCGGCTAGGGGGCCTGGCTGAGGGCAGGAACATCCCAACCTTTCCCTGGCAACCACCCCCTCCTATGACCATCTGTCCGATACCCCACCCACCCCTTCCCCACAACCCTCTTCCTACCTGCAGGTGCAGCCCTTGGGTTGGCAGTAACAGCGGGTCTGGTCCATGGGAATGAGAATGATGATGACCCGCTCTGCGATGTGCTTCCGTGCTCCGCATTATTTGGCCATGTGCAACTTCTGCCTATGGTGCCCCTTTCCACCGTTTACCCTGGATGATCCCTGAATGCGAGCTGGCCAGTCCATCACACAGTCCCACCGAAGCCTTGGGGTGGCATTGGTCGAGAGGGCGGGGGAGGGGAGGGATACCTGGATGATGTGCAGCTGTCCTCTGGAGTGACCGTTCTGGAATGCCAGTTGCGCTGGTGCCCCAAGTGGCATGGTGCCACTGCTCATTGGATGCGTCAGGGACAGGACGTCCGAGGCGCTGTGGTGTTCTGGCACCTCCCCTGTGTGAATCACCGGCACGGGCTCCATTACTTCCTCTTCACATGGGGTGCTCGATGGCCCCCCCGGCTACTCTGTGGAATGGGGGTGCAACTATCTCTTGGGGCTCCCCGCCACCTGGTGCCATCAGTTCTGAAGACCTGCTTCCGTCT
The DNA here is from genome assembly GCF_902713615.1 of Scyliorhinus canicula. NCBI lineage: Eukaryota > Metazoa > Chordata > Chondrichthyes > Carcharhiniformes > Scyliorhinidae > Scyliorhinus > Scyliorhinus canicula. Next base: position 230,222,610 of record NC_052148.1, read on the forward strand.
CCACAGGGTCTCCATGCTCTCAGCCATGGAGGTCAAGGACTGGGTCACCTCCTTATGGGACTGTATTACACCACTCAGTGACTGTGCCACCTCGCTCCGGGATTGGCGCAGGTTAGTCGGCGCCCAGGTAATGCCGATGATGCACTGAGCCATAACCCGTTGAGATGGGCCTAGCTCTGGAGTGCCACTACAATGTTCAGGTGGCCCTGGTACACAGCTGCCTGTGACAGGGCAGCCCTGTCCTTTGCCTCGGCCACTGCCCGCACAGAATGCCCCAGGCCTTGTACATCCTGACCTATGGCTGATACTTTCACTCCCAAGGCCTCCACTGTGGACGCCACTCATGCAGTGTTGGCCGAGGTGGCACAAATTGTTTGGACTCTTCCAACTAAACCTGCAGGCGCTGGTTGGTTGTTGACAGGCCTTTATGTAGTCCCTGGCTTTGTGCCTGCATCTCTATTATCGATGGGACTGCCCTATCCAGAAGCCCGAGACCCATCTGGATGGCAGCTAGTCCCTGGGATCAGGCCATTCTCTGACTGTCCGCCCCATTAGGGGGCTCCTACCTCCACCTGATGTACCCCAGGAGCCTTTTCACTAACATGCCCGACTGAGGTGAGTGTCTCTGGGTGGTGGAGTGCGTTAATGACAGCTGTGACAGGAAGTCGGTCGGCCCCGGATTGGTGCTCCAGGTGTTTCTGGATGACGTTTGGGGGCTCGGGTCACTATCTGTTGCCTACTCATCGCTGGAATCTGCTTTGGGTTGTGGCCAGGGGCGGGGACACCAGAAGGGCACGTCTCGTCATTACGTAATCCTGCAAGACATGACCCATGATTGGATTGTGGGTTGGGGTGGTGTGGGGTGATGAGTGGGTAGGGTGAGGGAGGTGAAGGGGTGGTGTGTGGGGGACGAGGGGATGGAATGGGGTCGTCCATGGGTAGTGAGGGGGTGGTGAGGGGGTGGAGTGGTGGTGGTGTGGGGTAGCAAGGAGGTGGTGAGGGAGTGGTGAAGGGGTCATGCCATGCATGCCATGGGAAATCGCTACGCAGTGCGGTCTCACTTAGTTTCCTGATGCCAACCTCCACCTCAGCGTCTGCCCTCTCTCCGGGACGACTGACCAGGTCCAGTGCCCACTGCTCTGCGGCAGTGAGGGGCAGCAGGTCCGACAGTCTCCCTCTGGTCTCTCTCTCCGGTTATGTGTCACCTTCTCCTAGAAGGGGATCGAGACAGAAAGCACAGTGTTAGATACACGGACATTTGCAGCACAGCGGTAGGGCAGCTGGCGGCCTTTGTGACAGGGGCGCCCAGCCATGGTGGACGGTGCGGGTGCTGGCATGCGGTGCTGGGTGGGATACGCGCGCACTTATGGTGGGTGGGATTCAGCGCCCATTGGGTGCGGGGGAGGTTACGAGTATTTGGGAAGGGGTTGGTGCCAGGGGCACGGTGCTGCCTACTGTTGTTGAAAACTCACCACTATTCTTAGAATTCCCCCATACCAAAAGGGACCGACATTCTAAATGGTGAACAGGGATTCTCATTCCCTGACTCCGATGCAGGCTTCGGTGGGTGCTATTCAGGTCAAACTATATTTTCAAGTTATCCCCCGGTATAACCCGTACCTTCACTGAAGATTTCATCTACTTACCACTTAGTAAGTGCTACTAAGCATCAATCCTGGGTCCCGCATTGCTAAGTAAGTAAAGTAGACTTAGGAATAAACCACTGTTTCGGGTTAAATTAAGTTATTTTATTATTATATTTTTTCTTTTAAAAGCTGCAATCACTTTATTTACGGAAAGGTAAAAAGATTTTGCTTCTGGATCCTTCTGGTTGGTTTAAGGGACCTTCAGGCCCACCTTGACAATCAATCTTCTTTAAAGTCTATTATTCTTTAGATGTATTTGCTGGTCAGCTCGGTTGCTATGTCTTGTGGATCCCATGTACTGAGCTATGAGAGCTAGCTCTGCTGACTGTCTCTGAGCTGACTCTGCCTCCTGTTTAAATTCTAGTCTTCCTTAGATGTATTAGCTGTTTTAGCTCGGATGCTATGTCTTATCTTTCCCATGACCGAGCTGGCTGTAAGCTGACTGCTTGCTTCTCTTGTTCCTTCTCTCCTTCTCTCTGAGTTCTGGTTCTGGTAGTTCCTGCTCTGGTCTCTGGGTTTATATTCTTTTTCTAACAGTTATTAAGTTTTTATGACCTTATTGTAAAGTAACTATTATTTCATTTTGATTGTAAAAAGTATCTTTGATCTAAACATTCTAATACAACTAAGTATTCATTTTGACATGACCTCACCTCTCAGGTCTCTGATTACATTGTTCTTTGTGATGTCCAAAGTTCCTTTGTGATATTCAAAAATGCTTTGGTTTCAAGAGGTTTTAATTCCTGTCATTTCTATAGTTTTATTTTCCAATTGTGTTCTCAGCTCATAATTTTGACTTTGATTTTGGCTTTAAATTATGTTTCTCGTAGACAGGTTGTCTCCAATTTTCTTTAATTTACCTGATATCGGCAGAACTTCACACTTCGAATTGTCAGCGAATTCAACTGAACCTCATCCTTTCCTTTCCAGTTGCTTACTAAGAGAATTAATTTCAATGAAGGTGTGAAACATTGCTTTTAGCTGTATGCTAAAAATCCCCTTGGTTATAACTTGAAAGACCTGCCTGTTTTAAACATTCATCACCTTATTCAACTGAAACCTTCATCCATGCTTTTCCAGATGCTTACTAAGATCGTTACTTTCAATGAAGGTGAGAGTCATTGTTTTTAGCTTCATAAAAAAATCCTGTGAGTTTGCTAAGCCTGTTTGAGAAAAAGAATCTGCATTGTATAATCCTGCTCTTTGCACCTGCTATTAACCCTTCGTGGGATCAAGTCTCCTGGCCCTGATGGAATGCATCCCAGAGTTCTAAAAGAGATGGCTAGGGAAATTGCAGATGCACTAATGATGATTTACCAAAATTCACTAGACTCTGGGGTGGTCCCGGTGGATTGGAAATGAGCAAACGTGACACCACTGTTTAAAAAAAGAGGTAGGCAGAGAGCAGGAAATTATAGGCCAGTGAGCTTATCTTCGGTAGTAGGGAAGATGCTGGAATCTATCATCAAGGAAGAAATAGCGAGGCATCTGGTTAGAAATTGTCCCATTGGGCAGACGCAGCATGGGTTCATAAAGGGCAGGTCGTGCCTAACTAATTTAGTGGAATTTTTTGAGGACATTACCAGTGCAGTAGATAACGGGGAGCCAATGGATGTGTTATATCTGGATTTCCAGAAAGCCTTTGACAAGGTGCCACACAAAAGGTTGCTGCATAAGATAAAGATGCATGGCATTAAGGGTAAAGTAGTAGCATGGATAGAGGATTAGTTAATTAATAGAAAGCAAAGAGTGGGGATTAACGGGTGTTTCTCTGGTTGGCAATCAGTAGCTAGTGGTGTCCCTCAGGGATCCGTGTTGGGCCCACAATTGTTCACAATTTACATAGATGATTTGGAGTTGGGGACCAAGGGCAATGTGTCCAAGTTTGCAGATGGCACTAAGATGAGTGGTAAAGCGAAAAGTGCAGAGGATACTGGAAGTCTGCAGAGGGATTTGGATAGGTTAAGTGAATGGGCTAGGGTCTGGCAGATGGAATACAATGTTGACAAATGTGCGGTTATCCATTTTGGTAGGAATAACAGCAAACGGGATTATTATTTAAACGATAAAATATGGGTGTGCTAGTGCATGAGTCACAGAAAGTTGGTTTACAGGTGCAACAGGTGATTAAGAAGGCAAATGGAATTTTGTCCTTCATTGCTAGAGGGATGGAGTTTTAAGACTAAGGAGGTTATGTTGCAATTGTATAAGGTGTTAGTGAGGCCACACCTGGAGTATTGTGTTCAGTTTTGGTCTCCTTACTTGAGAAAGGACATACTGGCACAGGAGGGTGTGCAGAGGAGATTCACTAGGTTAATCCCAGAGCTGAAGGGGTTGGATTACGAGGAGAGGTTGAGTAGACTGGGACTGTACTCGTTGGAGTTTAGAAGGATGAGGGGGGATCTTATAGAAACATTTAAAATTATGAAGGGAATAGATAGGATAGATGCGGGCAGGTTGTTTCCACTGGTGGGTGAAAGCAGAACTAGGGGACATAGCCTCAAAATAAGGGGAAGTAGATTTAGGACTGAGTTTAGGAGGAACTTCTTCACCCAAAGGGTTGTGAATCTATGGAATTCCTTGCCCAGTGAAGCAGTTGAGGCTCCTTCATTAAATGTTTTTAAGGTAAAGATAGATAGTTTTTTGAAGAATAAAGGGATTAAGGGTTATGGTGTTCGGGCTGAGTCCACAAAAGATCAGCCATGATCTCATTGAATGGCGGAGCAGGCTCGAGGGGCCAGATGGCCTACTCCTGCTCCTAGTTCTTATGTTCTTATCCTCACATGTTTCTCTCAGACCAGATATTGCCAGACTTCCATGTTTCAAATAACACATCTTTCCATATTATGAATTACACTACTCACCGTGGCCACCCTGAGGAAGTCATGCAGCTTATTTCTGCACTGCTGTTCAGTCCTTATGGAAGGGCCCACAGCACTCACGGCCTCTGCTACCTGCGTCCAGGCTTGGTGTACAGTGGTGCGTGGCAACCTCCTTCCCACCCCGGCGCCCAGTATGAACCGGGATGCCGCTATTCTTGCTGCCAGCTTGGCTGGAATGAGTATGTGTGGGGAGTAGAGTGGTGATATACGGCTGCAGCCTGTCAGCCTCTCGAGTGCGAATTCTGATTGTCGAATCAGACAGTTTTTCATTGGAATCGCTCGAGTTCCACGTGGCACCAGTGCAAGCTTATTAATTGATCTTGAATTGCTCCGGGACCGGCGCCATTTAGTTGTCATCCAAGTCCACCAATTCTGTCCCGGTGTCAACAATTACATAGATAGAACAGTACAGCACAGAACAGGCCCTTCGGCCCTCGATGTTGTGCCGAGCCATGATCACCCTACTCAAACCCACGTATCCACCCTATACCCGTAACCCAATAACCCCCTCCCCCCCTTAACCTTACTTTTTAGGACACTACGGGCAATTTAGCATGGCCAATCCACCTAACACACACGTCTTTGGACTGTGGGAGGAAACTGGAGCACCCGGAGGAAACCCACGCACACAGGGGGAGGACGTGCAGACTCCGCACAGACAGTGACCCAGCCGGGAATCGAACCTGGGACCCTGGAGCTGTGAAGCATTTATGCTAACCACCATGCTACCGTGCTGCCCCAAATTGGTGTCTGAGAAAGAGGATTCTTCCCCTGATTTATACTCAGGCCAAGAAGCAAAATACTGCAGATGCTTGAAGTCAGAAAGAAAACAGAAAATGTAGTAAGCACTCAGCTGGTCAGAGAGCATCTGTGAACAGTACAGACAAACTACCATTTTAAGTGTGTTGCCCTCTATCAGAACTGTAAGATGTTACTTATTTTACTTCATTGCCGTAACAGCCTCCCCGGACAGGTGCCGGAATGTGGCGACTAGGGGCTTTTCACAGTAACTTAATTGAAGCCTACTCGTGACAATAAGCGATTTTCATTTAATTTCATTTCATTCTTTAATGTATAGATATATCAGTTTGAGTGTGAAACTTTAGACACATTCCCTGAACACCAGTGACTTGCAACGCACCATGAACAAACCAGAATTCAATTATATGTCCCTGACATTCTGTTTGCACCTAAAAGTGGAAGGTTAATGACAAAAAAAAAGCATGACAGGTTGAAGCACCGACTTAGTATTTGGTTACAACTTCATTGATTTTTGGGCAGACCATGATTGGAGCAGGGAGCTTCATGAATACTGTTAATAGATCATAGAATTTACAGGGCAGAAGGAGGCCATTCGGCCTATCGAGTCTGCACCAGCTCTTGGAAAGAGTACCCTACCCAAGCCCACACCCCCACCCTATTCCCATAACCGAGTAACCCGACCCAACACTAAGGGCAATTTTTGGACACTAAGGGCAATTTATCATGGCCAATCCACCTAACCTGCACATCTTTGGACTGCGGGAGGAAACCGGAGCACCCAGAGGAAACCCACGCACACACGGGGAGAATGCCCAGACTCCGCATAGACAGTGACCCAAGCCGTGAATCGAACCTGGGACCCTGGAGCTGTAAAACAATTGTGCTAACCACTATGCTACTGTGCTGCCTTCAGATCAACCTCAACCTCAGATCATGTAGTTACAACCACCAATATCTTTGCCCATTGAATTACCTCCAGTTCCTTATCCCATCCGCAAAGCATGGGAGGTAAAGGTTAGGAACTACCTAGCCTGACTACATTTTATGCTTATGATTAATTGAATTATAAGACCTACTCAAAGAAAGGGCACTGACCCAAATTACTACTTGTGGTGGGGTAGGGTTGCCACCTTTCTAAGATTGGCCTGGAATTTCCAGAAGTGAAAGTTAATCTCTAAAATGGTGCTGTGAGATAACCCTAGAGAAAAGTCATAGGCATGTTAAAGGAATATTTTTTTCATTTTGTGAATGACTTATGAGTAATATTAAAAATGGAAAAATAGGGTATTTGACAAACAGTTAAAAGTCATCTAATTGGGCAATGATGAGATATATTTTTCCATTGGTCACAGAATGATGTTCCACCGTGAGGGTGCACGTATGAGATGACCAATGTCAGCGGTGTAGGGGCAGGGTGGATGGTACATAAAACTTCCAGACCTATATCAACCTCATGTTGGTAACCCAAGGATGGATTACACATCTTGTTCACAGCCTGATTTGCATTCTACACTAAAACTATGCCCCAAGTCAGTAAGACAAGAGAATCAGATAGGTACTTCAAAGAGTGATCTAGGAAGAAGTGGTTTTGAATCAAGGAACGAGTATGTGCTGACGAGGGAGCTGTTTGAGTAAGGATAGGCAAAAAGGGACAGAGATTTATTTAACAGGGTAGTGCATCAGTCAATAAGGTCCATAAAAAGAATAGGGTTTAACAAATAAAATGAAAGGGCCTTTATCTGAATGCAAAGACATTTGTAATTAGACAAATGAACTAGGGGCACAAATATAGGTAAATGGGTTTGATTTAATTGGTTTCACAGAGTTATGGGGCTGGAGTTTTGTGGAGTCAGGGAGACTCTGCCGTCCTTTCAAAATGTTGAATTGGACTCGATTGTGCCGGGATTCCCGCTCCCATTGTCTACAGTTTTTGTACCATGGGAAAAGGATGCAGGCAACTCCTGACCTGGCTGGTTCCATTGTGGGAACAGGGATCTTCAAGCACTCCACAATGTTCAGAGATTTGGCCAGGTTTTCAAGGACTTGTGTTTCATGGTCTCTCAAAGATGTTGTGAGCTATAGTCTGGATGAGGGAACCTTTTGAAAGGCGTGGGCAAAAGTTTTACCCTTCCCATTCCAATCTATGCTTCCCACCCCCAATAACCCCTCATGACCTCCACACCAACCCATGCCCCTCCATGAACACCCAATGGCCCCCATCCCTATGTCAACTTTGATGGATGGATTAGTGATGCTCCAAGAACACTCAACAGGCTTGACACAATCCTGGACAAAGCAGCACACTTGATTGCCACCCTATCCACCACCTTAAACACTTGCCCCCTCCACCACTGACATACAGTGGCAGTGGTGCTTACCATTTACAAGATGCACTACAGAAACTCACCAAACGACACCGTCCAAAGCTACAGCCTTCATTACTTTGAACGACAAGGGGAGCTGATGCATGGCACCTACATTCCCCACACCCAACTTACTTGTAACTATATCACTGTTCCATCACTGTCAAGATCCTGGAAATCCTTCCTTTTTGTTTGGAAAATATTTTATTGAAGCATCTGGTATTTTCAGTTTTAACACTTTAACATTTAACAACCAAGCGGACCGGCACACGCAAAAAACAAAAAAATAACATCCCCTACTACCCCCGTCCTATTTCCTAAATACCTAAATACACAAAGTTCACTGTCCTTGTCTTACACCACCATGCCTCCCATTTTCCACCACCCCGCACTTTTCCCTTCCCCCCTGCCTTGCTGCTGATGTTAAATTTTCCTTGAAAAAGTCGATGAACGGCTGCCACCTCCGGGCGAACTGGAAACCCTTCCTAACAGTTCTGTGGGAGTACCTACACCATGTGGGCAGCTCACCACCACCTTTCCAAGGACATTTATGGATGGTCAGTAAATGCTGACCTAGGCAGCAATCCCATGTCCTGCAAAAAAATTATATGAAAAAAATACCCTGTATATACTCGGTACAGAATCAATTAATCCTTTAGTTGATTTTATGTGTAAAGAAAGCTTTAAAAAGGCTATACAGTCATAAATATCTCTAAAAACTTCTGTTACTAGAACCTCAAACATGTTAATCAACCAGATCTTTAAGGTATCAATAGCATAAACTATAAGCACTTGGCACCTCTTGTATAAATAAACACTAACCAAGGGAAAGAATAGATCTGAGAGAAAAAGCTGCCAATCAAGCCAGGTTTTCCCTTCCATGCACCTGTTTAAGTAAACTAATGGATGCTTGGTCTCTCAACAAAGTTGGCGCAAGGAGTAAATATTTAAGGTGGTGGATGGGATGCCAATCAAATGGGCTGCTTTGACCTAGATGGTGTCAATCTTCGAGAATGTTATTGGAGCTTTACTCATCCAGGCAGGTGAGTATTCCATCATATTCCTAACTTGTGCCCTGTTGATGATGGACATAGTAAAAAGTCTTACAACACCAGGTTAAAGTCCAACAGGTTTGTTTCAAATCACTAGCTTCCGGAGCACTGCTCCTTCCTCAGGTGAATGCCATTCATGGACAGGTTTTGGAGAGTCAGAAAGTGAGTTAGTTGCTGCAGAATTCTCATCCTCTGATATGCTCTTGCAGCCATTGTATTTATTTGACTATTCCAGTTAAGTTTCTGGTCAATGGTAACCCCACTTCCCAGGATGGGAAATTTAGTGATGGTAATACCATTGAATCTCAAGGGGTATTTGTTAGATTTTCACCTGTTGAAGATGGTCATTAGCTGGCAGATTTGGGTCTGAATATCACTTAACCACTTATCAGCCCAAGCCTAAATGCTGTCCAAGTCTTGTTACATATAGACACAGACTGCTTCAGTATTTGAGAGGTCACAAGTTGTATTGAACATTGAGCAATTGTCACCTTATAATGGAAAGAAGGTCATTGATAAAGCAACTGAAAATGGCTGGGCTGGGAACACTACCCTGAGGAATGTTTGCAATGATGTCCTGCGGATGAGATGATCAGCCGGTAACAACCATAACAATCTTCTTTTGTGTTAGATATGACTCCAATCAGTGGAAAGTCCCCCCCCCTCCCCCCACCCATCACGATTCCCATTGATTTCAATTGTGCCAGGGCTCCTTAATGCCACATTTGATTAAATACTTGATATCAAGGGCAGTCAATCTCACCTCACCACTTTATCTATTTTTTCCATGTTTGTAATGAGGCTGGAATGTGGTCAAAAACTGAGCGACCTTGGTGGCACCTGCTGGAGCGTTTTGCATACTGTTTGGTAGGTTTTTAAAAAAATATTTTTTATTCTCCTCCTTTTTCACATTTTCTCCCAAATTTACATCCACCAATAAACAATAATCAGTAACGAATGTAATGTCAATCCCCATGTCAATAACAACGATCCCATCCTCCCACCAAACCCCAGACATTAGCCCGCATGTTAACATAAACAAATGACAAAAAGGAATCAGGAATTACCCATAGTCACCATTAACACACATAGTCCCTCTCCCCCAACTCTCCCAGCACATCCTCCCATCTAATGTTCGATGTGATCTAATTCTCGAAAGTGCATAATGAATAATGCCCATGAATTGTAGAACCACTCCATCCTTCCTCTCAGTTCAAATTTGACCTTTTCAAGCGTCAAGAATTCCAGCAGGTCCCCCCGCCACATCAGGGCACAGGGTGGAGAGGTTGATCTCCACCCTAACAGGATCCGCCTTTGGGCGATCAACGAGGCGAAGGCTACAACATCTGCCTCCACGCCCATTTCCAACCCTGGCTGATCCGACACCCCGAATATGGCCTCCCGAGGGCCTGGGTCCACTGTTTGGTAGGTCTTAATGAAGTCTTCATAATCTTAAGTAGGTTAACCGTATGTATTTATTAAGTTCAAGAAATATGTACACATAATGCACTCAAGGGTTCAAGTTAAGAGCTGTCTTCATGCTTGTTTGCACACATGGCTCAGTCCAACAGTAGAGTCACTCCTAGATTTATCATAGAATTTACAGTGCAGTAGGAGGCCACTCGGCCCATCGAGTCTGCACCGGCCCTTGGAAAGAACACCCCACCCGAGGTTAGCACCTCCACCCTATCCCCATAACCCAGTAACCCCACCCAACACTAAGGGCAATTTTAGACACTAAGGGCAATTTATCATGGCCAATCCACCTAACCTGCACATCTTTGTGACTGTGGGAGGAAACCGGAGCACCCGGAGGAAACCCACGCACACATGGGGAGGATGTGCAGACTCCGCACAGACAGTGACCCAAGCCGGGAATCGAACCTGGGACCCTGGAGTTGTGAAGCAATTGTGCTATACACAATGCTACCGTGCTGCCCTAGATGTGGATCATATGTTCTCTTACACCACTGTGTGGGCGGTTCTGTACTCAGACTGACGTCAGCCCTATATATGCCAGATCCTTATACTACACCTCTCCTCAACTCATTATCCAATGTATTACAAGTGATTTTATCCCTTGTAATTACATTGTAATTACTATCCCATTTACCCATTTAAGTCCCTGAGTTCATTGGTTCAGGATGCTTTATAACCCTTCTATATCTCATTTGTACTACTGATGGAAGAGTAATAGGCTCTGTTGTTGCAACTTTACCTCTGTCCTGGCATCTGGGCATCTTTTTTTACTCCTTAGTATTGAACCACATTTTGTCGACTTGATAGTGACGGTTCGTTGTTGTTTCATCTCATTTCTTGTGGAGTGGATAAACTTTGTGCTCATCCCCCTGTTCTTTTTCCCTCTTCTTCTTTGATTATGTGGGCTTTCATCATGTCCTCTGTGGCAGAGGATGGCCATTTCTGTTATGAGGATTTTTAACAAAAAGTGACCTCACCTTTGCGTTTGGCTCTGTGGTATGGCATGCTGTTGACAATAGAGAGCACACCAGATAGCCAATGTTTCTTGGTTCCAGCATCGTTTGCAGCTAGGAGTTCGCAGTGCTTGCTCTGAGGTCACAGTGTTGAGCTCATCAACAATCGTAGGATCTGGAGGTTGAGGCTCTTCTGGTTTTTGATTGTGTTCTTGCCCATTCTCCACTGGAGTTTTCGTGGTAACCTTCTGAGTGTTGGCTGGTCTCACCAATGAGAGCTTTACAGCACCTGCAACAAAATTGGACAAACCTGCTCTGCAAAAAGAGAAGACAGTTCATAGCTGCAGTGCCAGTCAGGGTGCTCTTTCTTGTTTGAGTTCTTGGGAACTTTCAGTTCTGTATAATTTACATCCTCTGCTGTTTCGAGGAGATTCATGGCTACACAGGCATCTCTGCTCAAAAGAGAAAAATACTGGTTATGGATGACGTACATCAATTCGAAGTGGGGCGGCACGGTGGCATAGCAGTTAGCACTGCTGCTTCACAGCGCCAGGGACCCGGGTTCAATTCCAGCCTAGGGTGACCGTCTGTGTGGAGTTTATATGTTCTCCCCATGTCTGCATGGGTTTCCTCCGGGTGCTCCAGTTTCCTCCCATAGTCCAAAGCTGTGCAGGCTAGGTGTAGTTACGGGGATAGGGTGGGGGAGTGGGCCTAGGTAGGGTGCTTTTTGGAGGATCTGTGCAGACTTGATGGGCCAAATGGCCTCCTTCTGCACTGTAGGGGTTCTATGGATTTGTTTGCCACCATACCTTAGCGGTTCCTGAATCATGCCTATGACCAGCAGTCAGATTCCTCAGGGCCTGTAGAATAGTGCATATCACAGAATTTACAATGCAGAAGGAGGTAATTTGGCCCTTGGAAAGAGCACCCTACTTAAGCCCCCGCCTCCACCCTATCCCTGTAACACCACCTAACCTTTTTGGACAGTAAGGGCAATTTATTATGGCGAATCCACCTAACCTGCACATTTGTGGACTGTGGGAGGAATCCGGAGCACCCGGAGGAAACCCACGCAGACACTGGGAGAATGTGCAGACTCCCCACATACAGTGACCCAAGCGGGAAACGAACCTGGGACCCTGGAGCTGTGAAGCAACTGTGCTAACCACTCTGCTACTTGCTGTCCTGCATCTGTTGCTCAAAGCCAGAGGTTTCTCAACTATGATTCTTTATCCAAAAGGCCCATAACACTTGCTCTGTTTCCAATTTAAAGTTTGTGACGTGGTCGTTAACTAAAATGTTTGCATTCCGATACGTTAACCCTGAATCGTTGACTTCATGCTAGAAACATGGCTGTGTGTCCTCTTGGTGTGCAGTCCCAACCTCTTGAATCACCTTTGGGTCTTCTATGTGTTTAGATGTTTTAGCCTTGCACAGTTCGCTGAAGTGTCCAATTCTGTTACATTGAAAGCAATAGGCTGAAATTGCAGGACATTGATCTTACCTGTTGGGGTGCTTTGCTCCACAGCTGGCAGGGTTGCTTTACTGGTCAGTTAGGGTGTTGCTTCCCTTTGTCTCTGTTTTGGTGCTGTTTACCTAGCTGGACTGTGGGCTTTGTTTTGTACCACGGTTACTTTCTTGTCTTAAAATGGATCTTTATTGTGCATGGAGTTCAGATTTCCTGACAATCTGGTGCTTTCTCAAGGGTTTGATCTTCCTTCACTTATAGCATATCTGAATGTGCATCATCCACTATTCCATAACTATTCTATTCCTGATAAATTCAGATTTTAGTTCACTTTAGCCAGCCCATACAGATCATTAATGAATAAGTTGACAGATACCCTTGGCTGCTGGACAGGTTTATGAAATTTAGCCCTTTCAGGGCAGCAGGGTGGCGCAGTGGTGCCTTACAGGGTTGATGGCCGGAGTTCGATCCCGGTCCTAAGTCACTGTCTGTGTGGAGTTTTGCACATTCTCCCAGTGTCTGCATGGGTTTCACCCCCACATTCCAAAGCTGTGCAGGATAGGTAGATTGGCCATGCTAAAGTGCCCCTTAATTGGAAAAACAGAATTGGGTACTCTAAATTTATTAAAAAAAATATTTGCCCTTTCAATGATTTTGTTCATTCTTAGGTTAAAATAAATATTGAATGATTTTAGTAGTTCTTCAAATTTAGCAGCTAATTTGATTATTCCTTGTCTGGCAATAATGTGGTCCGCTATCGGATCTACCAAGTAAAGCAGTGTGTTAACTTGTCGATCTTCTGACTTTTCACCCAGACCTGAAGCGGTCGTGTATCTAAGAAATAATTTTCTTTTTCTGTGAAGTCACAAGTTATGTGATTGATTTGGACCATGGATAAATCCAAACTGACCTGGAGGATTGAATTTCTGATCCATAGTTAAAACATTTTAAAGTGTAGATTCAGCTTTAAGAAGTTGCTGAAATTCAAGATGGTGCTGCCGTTCATTTGAAGAAGAAGGGTTCACCCATGCCTCCCAGTCCCGTTGCAATGACACTTGCGCTTAACTGTGGAAAAAATTTAAACAATGACTGTTCGGATTGACAGACTGCAGAAATCTCTGTGCTATGCTTTAGGGTCACAATAGCGTCAAACTCTGGTCTTTGTTCATCTTTAAAGTGGTGAATTCTTCCAAAATTAAGTTTTTTCCTCTTGTCAGAGGGAGCTCAGAAGCCATGTGTTCAGGCTGACTTGGGAATCCGGCTTTCGGAAACTAGCTGCACTGGATTTTAAAAGACTGAAAACATTTTTAAACTAGTTCCAGGTTATCTCACTCAGTGCGAGATCCTTTGACTCTGCAAAGCATGGGTATTCAAACTGGACCCCCATGCAATCTCTGGAGTTCTCAGTTGCAGTGGAGTTTTTATCTTTAGCTCTCTGCTTCCAATTCTGGTGATGTTTCTCTCGTGCGATCTCCATCTGTGTCTTCACTTCAGGTATTTTCGGTCAGATCAAAATGCTGCTCCTTTAATTTTACAGCTTTTAAATTTCTTCTCCACTTTCTCTGAGTTTCTAGATTTTTCCAAGAGCTGCCACAATGTTGTAGGATGTTGCAAACCATTCAACTAGATGCATGCCAAACAATAGAAGCAGCAGATCCAAATGAAATCTGCTGCTTCCACTGTTTGGCATGCATCTAGTTCCATGTTTTAGCTCCATCATGTTGACACCTCATTTTTAGCTATGCCTGGTGCTGGTCCTGGCATGCTCACCTGCACTTTTCATTGAAGCAGGGTTGATCTCTTGGCTTGATAGTAATGGAAGAGTGGTGATGTGCTATGCCATGAGGTTGCAGGTTGTGTTTGAATTCAATTCTGCTGCTGCTGTTGGCCCACAACACTTCATGGATGCCCAGTTTTGCATGGGGGTTGTGCTACATTTAAGACGGTAGTAGTGCCACAAAATATGATGAATAATATCCTCAGTGTGCCGGCTAGCCTTTGTCTCCACATGATGTTCATTCCTAACGCTACTGTGATGGACTGATGCATGTGCAACAGATAGACTGGTGGAGATGAAGTCTGACATGTTTTTCTCTCACCACCTGTCGCACACAACCTAGCAATTCAGGGGAGGTAATGACGTAGTGTTTGTAATGTTCTTGTTGGATGGCCTGATTTATATTACAAGAACACTTATAGCTAAAGCTATAAACAATTTATTAACATTAACTGTGGGTAAACTATATACAAAACAGATGAATAACAGTAAGATCAAGCACAAGCAACCTCCCTCTTCAGCTTCCTCCAGCCAGTCTGAGGGGTCACCTGACTCTAACATTCACTTATATACTAGTGAAACTCCTGATGATCAGTCGGTGAATTACAACACAAAGGGGAGAAGAGACTATGTGGGGGAGAGAGTAGAGAGACTGTGGGGGGTGGAGAGAGTGAGGGAGGGGAGAGACAATTTGAAGGAGAGTGAATAGAGCGAAAAATCCTAATTAAGCTGACTTCAGTGCAATGAGATAGAGAGTGCCCACATTAAGAAGGGCAAATTTGTCAATGGATAAAATGATAGATCAGTGACTGGTGTATAAAAAATAATTTAATGTGTTCCAGAGGCAGTTTATAGAGAAACAATTCCTTTAGATTAGAAATTGTGAATGCCACACTGCTATTTAAGAAAGGTAAGAGAGGAAACCAGGGAATTATAGCCAGTTGGCCTAACATGTATTGTCAGGGAATTACTGAAGTCTGTAATGGGCAGCACGGTAGCATAGTGGTTAGCATTATGGCTTCACAGCACCAGAGTCCCAGGTTCGATTCTCGGCTTGGGTCACTGTCTGTGCAGAATCTGCACGTTCTCCCCGTGTCTGCGTGGGTTTCGTCCAGATGCTCCAGTTTCCTCCCACAAGCCCCGAAAGACGTGCTATTAGGTAATTTGGACATTCTGAGTGTCCCCATCTGTGTACCCGAATAGTCGCTGGAATGTGGCGACTTGGGGGGTTTTCACAGTAACTTCATTGCAGTGTTAATGTGAGCCTACTTGAAAATGAAATGAAAATGTGACAATAAAGATTATCATTATAATTAAGGATAGGGTAACTGAAAACCTTGAAATTTTCAGCTGATCAGGATTTGTAAAGGATAGGTTATGCGGGGACCTGTGCGGCATTTCCAAACCAACAGCCCATAAGTGCATCTGTGAAGTCTATTTAGAGGTCGTAACTATATTTATTAATAACTTAGATGATAGGATTTAAAGCAAAGTATTCAATTTTTCAGCTGATGCCAGGATAGATGGCACTGTAAATAGTGGAGATGGAAACATAAAATTGTGTAGTGATATTGATAGATTACATGTATAGAGAAGAACTGTGGTAAATAGTTTTGAATGCAGACAAATATGAGGCCATCCACGTTGGACCTAAAAAGAATAGAACAGGGCACTTTCGAAATGGAGCAAAGTCAGATACAGTGCAGGTCCAAGCAGCCTTGGGTTCCAGGCACATAGATCATTAAAAGATCATGAACAGATGGAGAAAATAATGAAAAAGGCTGATGGAATTTTGGCTTTTATATCTAGAAAATGCTAGAATGCAATGGGGTAGCTCTACAAAACCCTGATTAGACCACACCTAGTGTACCTTAAATCATTCTGGACTTCACACCTTAGGAAGGATATATTGGCTTTGCAGGGAGTGCAGCATGGATTCACTAGAATTGAGCTTTGACTCCAAAAGGTTGAAACAAAATTAAATTACAATGAGAGATTAAACATCGTATTCCCTGGAATTTAGAATATTAAGTGGTGAGTTGATTGAACCTATTAAGACTTTAAGGGGAGCAAGTAGGGTACATGAGGTGAAGTATTTCCACTTGTTGGGTTATCTGGGACTAGATGACATAGTCTAAAAATCAGAGCCAGATCTTTCAGGAAATATTTCTGCTAGACAGGAGAGTAGAGGTTTGGAACTTTCTTCCTCAAACAGCAAACAATGTTAGATCAACTGTTAATTTTATACCAGAGACTGATAATTTTTGTTAATTAAATATATTTAGGGTCATGGGGTAAAGGTGAGTATAGGTGTTAGGTCATAGATCAGTCATGATCTCATTGAATGGCAGAACAGGCTCAAAGGACTAAATGTCCTACTCCTGTTCTTATTTGATCATGGTAGCCAAAGCGACTGAGCAGAGAGAGGAATTCTGCCAGGAGGTTCTGAGAAATGCAATTATGGCCGATACCATCATATTTTTGTTCGCAATCTATTACAGCTAGAAATCTTGGATTTCTTCTCCATTATATCAGTCATGTGCCTTTTCTCACATTACATTTTAATGAAGAGACAGAAATCACAAACACCAAGTGAATTGCATTGATCACATCCTTCGAAAGACCAACTAACAAGCATACTTGAACAATGTTTTTTTTAAATAGATTTAGAGTACCCAATTGTTTTTTCAATTATGGAGCAATTTAGCATAGCCAATCCACTAACCCTGCACATCATTTGAGTTGTGGGGGGTGAGACCCATGCAGACACTGGGAGAATGTGCAAACTCCACACTGACAGTGACCTGGGGCTGGGATCGAACCCGGGTCCTCGGCGACATGAGGACACTTGAACAATGTTGAAGGGACAAAGGAGATTCCCCTTAGACAGCTTACATTCTCTCCTCTACATACCTTAACTCAGGCAGATGAAACACAACTTCGTGGGGAACCCAGAGTGTGAATGCCATTTGCAAAACAAGTTTCAGTGATAGTCAGGAATCCAATACTTTTGAGTTATTGTGGCTTTATTTTTTGTGGTTGTTGTGTAGGCTTGCTTTTTATCTATTGATACATGTCAAATGGCAGAAAGCTATCCCACTCCTTGAACAGGATAATCTGTTCATTTATTGTGGTCTGCAAACAATCTTTCAGGAAAAAACACTGTCAATTATTTTGTTGCAATTCTGCAAAATATTCTGAACACAGTAAAGGTGAAAATGATATCCTAGAGATTATGTGCCCTTTTCAGCATTCTCTATATTGTATCAAATAGGTGGGGACAAAATGGAATTTTGTAACCTGTGTGATGTCAATCAATTTGTGTTCATCACTGATTGTACAGCTAAAACCCAATATTGAATAAGGATTAGGGAATATTTCTCATATGATGGCTCTCACTTACCTGATTTAAAATGATATCACACCGGTCCCAGTGTGACACTGCATTTGATTAACAAGTTAAACCAACTGCAAAATACAAGAAGCATTATCACATGTGTAATATATTTAGTTAGGGTTATTACACTTGGATTGGCGCATAGGAACAAAAGAGCATAAGAGCTAGTGGTTAAGAAAATACCAGCATCCATCTAGCTCGCTGTCTACTGTAGTGATATGCATAAGCAAGTGTATACGTAAATATGTTTAGCCTCCGACCACTAGGTGTCAGGCAAGTAATAGCACGTGACACTGTACCCTAGGGGGAGTCTGAAGGGGAAGTCATTGTGGCTAGTTGTGTTTGTGTTAATTCCAGTTTGTTAGCATTAGATTCCAACTCACAGTTTGATATACAATAATATATTTGACTAGTCTTGAACTGGGCGGCATGGTAGCACAGTGGTTAGCACTGTTGCTTCACAGCGCCAGGAACCTGGGTTCGATTCCCAGCTTGTGTCACTGTCTGTGTGGTGTCTACACATTTTCCATGTGTCTACATGGGTTTCCTTCGGGTGCTCTAGTTTCCTCCCACAAGTTCCAAAATATGTGCTTGTTAGGTGAATTGGACATTCTGATTTCTCCTGCTGTGTGCCCTCACAGGCAACGGAGTGTGGTGCCTCGGTAATTTTCACAGTAACTTCATTGCAGTGTTAATGTAAGCCTATTTGTGACACTAATACAGATTATTATCAGATATTCTTTGGTATGCCAATTCAGTAATTGGCTCTGTACAAGAATATAGCATGGTACCAGCTGTAGTGATCAAAAACTGAAGATCTGAAGTGTGAACATTTGAAGGACACAGTCTTCAAATTTAGTGAAATGGTTCTACAAAAAAAAGTGAAACATCGAAGGTAATCTCTGAAAATGCTAAACCAGTAGAAAAAGAAGATGGAAAGTTTGAAAACTCCTGAACATCTTTGAGTTGCGGGTATGTAGATGGCAACTGGCTGACTCAGTAATTGTCTCTGTGCAAGAACATAACATCTATCACTCTGGTTGTTATAGCATAGACAATGGAGTTTTGACTATTCATAATTATCAATCTCTACTGATGAAGTTGGAAGGTTAGACATTTAGGATTGATTAAAACATTAATATAATATATATATATATAAAATATGGTGCACATTGTTAACCTCAAAGTAGACTCAGGGCAGGATGGGATACTTGACATCCTGAAACCGTTCACAACCTGTGCAAACATGAAGGGTCAAAAATAATTCAATCCCAGGCACGGCAGTGAGGTCCAAATCGAGAAATTAGATAACATTTGTTCTTTACAGATTGCCTCACTGGTCAGGTCAAAGAAATTCACCAGGTGGTGAATGTGTCAGAATTACTGGCTGTAATATCTTCAGGAGTCCCAAGAAGGTAAAACAATGAAGGTTTATTTAGGCAAACAAAAGTAAAGACTGCAACACGGCTTATAGCACATAGGTCCCAGCTGGAACTACCTATCATGCTGGTCCCAAACCTGGCCGGCTGTTAAGTACCTGGTTCATGAACTCCAGCTGCCATGCCTCCACCCCTCAATGGGGGAGCTCGTATCCCACGAGCGCCTAGGGAAGATTAATTGAGTCATCCCCACCAATTGTGTCTTCTGAGGGTTATTACATCCCTCCTCTCCAAAGTCCGTAATTCCCTCTGTCATTGGAGTTGGAGGGGGTCTCCTTCGCCGCTTTGCCAGCAGCTGTGCTTCCAGCGGTTGTGGGTCTGGCTTGGGGGGGGGGGGGGGGGGGGGGTGCTGGGGGTGTAATGTGTCGGAGAGCGTCGCTTCTGCACCGATCATCTGAGAGACCCTGTTGGCGGTCTCCCCCAGCCAAACTGTCATCAGAGACTATGGATACTTTATGTCTATGCCTGACCCAAAATCCTCTATCTCTGGCATATTGGTTTCCTAGTCTTTGGAGAGTATTGGCCCTTGGTTCATGGATGCTAGGCAAGAGGGACGATGGACTGAGTCATCTGTTGGGGCTGGCTGGCTCTGGTGTGGGTTCCCCGCCTTTGGGATGGTCCATCTCAACGAACAAATGTTATCTAATTTCTCGATTTGGACCTCACTGCCGTGCCTGGGATTGAATTCTCTTTGACCCTTCATGTTTGCACAGGCTGTGAACGGTTTCCGGATGTTAGGTACTATCTGCTCTTTGGTCTTGACCATATATGGTCCAGTCTTTTCTACTTCAGTCCCTGGTATCCACCGGGCACCATCCCCAGAATTTCGGATGTACCCTGGTTTGAATTCTCTGTCCAGATTCCGGTGGTCTTGGCACTTTTTCTGGAAATCTTGGCCGGAACTCTCCGAGCCCGTGCCGGGTCGGAGAATCGCCGGTGATGCCTGAAATTTCCGTAACGATGCTCTGACGCCGGGACGCGGTTCTCCGCTGGCTGGAGAATCGGCGGCAGTCGCGCATGCGCGGCCGACGTGGCGCCGGTCAGGGACCGTTGAAAACGGCCGCCGAGGCGATTCTCCACGGTCAACTGGTTGAGTTCCGCCGTCATGGTTCCAACCTGGTACCACCGGAGGGAGCCTGGACCCCCAGACGCGGTGGTTGTCCTGGTGGGGGGACGGGGGATCATACTCTGGGGGTGGACTGCTCGGGGGCTACTGATCGGCGGGCGTGCATGATCTGGAGGGGGCCTACCACCTTCCGTGCGGGCCTGCTGTGTCACTATGCCATGTTGCGCAGCGTCGGTGCGGAAACAGCCACTATGCGCATGTGCCAGTGCGGAAACGGCATCACGCGCATGCACGGACCCGCGCCGACAGTGCAGGGCCGCGTATCAGTGCCGGAGCAGCGCACAGCACTCTGGCGCTGTGCTGTCCCCTATGGCCACTGAATCGCTTGGCCAAGAGGCCTGTTGACGCCAGCGTGAAACACTCCGGAGCCTCCGGGATACCATGGACATTAAACATCTGGCGTGGCTTCTCAATAGTGGTCCGTGAAGTGGTGAATGGCATCGGTAAATGTCCATCCATTATGAGTGGACATCAACGAGTAGCAAAAACAGTGACCCTAAGAAAGGCCTGGTGAAGTTGGCCTTTAACTGCACCCAGGCCATCCCAGGGGTGAAGTGAGGTTAATGGCGGGAGCTTTTGATGCTCTTGACATGCAATATGCTTCTTCACCAACCTCTTGGTGTCAACATTCAGCCGCAGCCACCACGCGTAACCTCTGGTGAGCATCTTCCTTTTGGACACCCCTGGATGTCCATTGTGCAGGTCCTGCAGTATGGTGTTCCTGCCTTGCCTTGGGACCAGTATATGGGCTCCCCACAGGAGAATGCTGCCTTCAAAGCTAAGCTTCTGTTGCTTAGTTGTGAAAACATGCAGTTCTTCAGGCAGTTTTCCCTGTATTCCTCCATGTTTGAGCCCTAGGAATGACCATAGCTCTGCCGTATTCTTTCACGTGGGGGCCTGCTTGATAGTTCGAACCTTCTCCCCAAATAGGTGCAAAATGGCTGTTCCTTCTCAGTTGCTCCGGCAATCAAGACATCGTCTAACTTGAAGGATGCTCTCCATAACCTGTGCAGGCAGATGACACGCCAAACGGATACCTGGTGTATTCACACAGTCCCCTGTGGGTATTAATGGTCATATATTTCCTGGACGCCACATCCAACTCCAACTGGAGGTATCCAACTTGGCAAAGAATGACCCCCCAGCCTTTGCATAAATGTCCTCCATGCGCAGCATTGGTTACATGTTCAACCAGACAGGAAGCTT
Organism: Scyliorhinus canicula; assembly: GCF_902713615.1. Classification (NCBI taxonomy): domain Eukaryota; kingdom Metazoa; phylum Chordata; class Chondrichthyes; order Carcharhiniformes; family Scyliorhinidae; genus Scyliorhinus; species Scyliorhinus canicula. The sequence continues at coordinate 230,244,160 of NC_052148.1, forward strand.
TCGTCAATGTCATTTTATAATCGCCACACAGGTGGACGGTCTTGGCTTCAGCACCGGGACTACTGTTGCTGCCTATTCCATGAACTGACCTGGGCAAATAATCTCCAAGTTTTCCAACCAACTGAGCTTGTTGTCCACTTTCGACAGCAGGGCAAATGGAACTGGTCGGGTCCTAATATACATGGATTGGGCTTCTGGCTCCACGTATATTTTGGCCATGTCTTTCTTTCGTTTCCCCAATCCATCTCGGAAAACATAGAGATATTTTCCCAAGGCCTTATACAACCCACCGTTACCCATTTTAAAGATCTGCTCCAAACTAGGTGGAGTCTCTGCAATCAGTTGTGGCCCAACAGACTGGGTCCAGGCCCCTGAAGCACTATTAATAGCAGGTAAACTGATTGTTGTCCTTAGGGAAATGGAGTCATCATTGTTCCCATGACTGACAATGGCTCTCCAGTATATGTTGCCAATCATGCCTTCGTGTCCCTGAAGTCTAGGTTTTGGATCCCTCTATGGACTTTCTGGTATGTTTGTTTTCCAATGACTGAGACAGTAGCCCATGTCGATTTCCATCTCTTGTGGGTGGTCATTTACCTGGACGGTGATCTAGATGCGGGCTACTTTTGGTGCCGTAATGCAATTTAGCTGGATGCAATCATCCTCGTCGGGTTGTGTTAAGTGACCTGGCTTTGGGTAGATCTGTCCCCTGTCCAGGGCGACCCGCTCGCTGACCGTTCTGGCGTTCCCGGTCCCCACCGTTTAAGTCCAAAGAAGGTTCTGCCAACAAGTTACGTTGGGTCGTCATGTTGCTTATGCCACACATGAGGCAGTTCCCCAGCATCTCTGGAAGGGATGGCCCATAGTTGCAATGCTCAGCCAGCTTGCGAAGGCACGTCAGGACTTCCGTGACCGATTCCCCTGGGGTCATCAGGCTATGTTGAACCTGTACCTCTGTACTAACACCGATAGTTTGGGGTCGTAATGGTCTTCCACAAGTGCTACCAGCTTATCACATTCCTTTACATCTGGGGCTGACGGGTAGGTAAGGATTTTGATCACACTAAGGATTGGGGTGACGCAGGCAGTCCTGAGTATTACCATTTGTTGGTCGTCTCTTAATTGTATCCTTTTATTTAAAAAATTTAGAGTAACCAATTATTTTTTTCCAATTAAGGGGCAATTTAGTGTGACCAATCCATCTACCCCGCACATGAGCTTTGAGTCATCGGACTCAAAACGTTAGCTCTTTTCTCTCCCTACAGATGCTGTCAGACTTGCTGAGATTTTCCAGCATTTTCCCTTTCGTTTCAGATTCCAGCATCCGCAGTAATTTGCTTTTACCCCGCACATCTTTTGGGTTGTGGGGTAAAATCCACGCAGACACGGAGAGAATGTGAAAACTCCACATGGACAGTGACCCGGGCCCAGGATTGAATCCAGGTCCTCAGTGACATAGGCAGCAATGCTAACCACTGTGCCATCGTGCCGCCCCCCCCCTGTAACTGTATTCACCTAAATGAAATACTTTTTTCAGCATACTGGGCCCAATCTTCTAAGTGTGGCAAAAGACTTACGTCTCCCAAAAAGTAGAATTTTAAAACTTGCTTTGACCTTGATCTTGTTATATTGAGGAATTCAAATGCAGTCCGGAGGTCCAGAATTGCAGCTGTAGTTTTTCCTGTTTGCCAGTATAATATCTTCAGGAATCCCGAGAAGGTTAAACCACAAAGGTTTATTTCGGCAAACAAAAGTAAAGGCTGCAACACAATTTTACAGTGCATAGCTCCCAGCCGGCACTACTGATCATGCTGATCCCAGTCCTGGCCAACTTTTAAGTACCTTAAGAGCCCCAGCTGCTAGGCCTCCGCCCCTCTGTGGTGGAGCTTGTATTCCATGAGGAGATCAATTGGGTCATCCCTGTGGGTTTCATGGGGGTTATTATACTAGCCATCAGTGCCTGGTTAACAACATCCTGTAGCCATCAACAGTTGTTTGGCAAGCTCCTGCAGCTATCAGTAACTAATAACTAAGTCTCGTAGTAATGTTTGGAAGCAGAATTATAAAACGGCTGTACGACTGTGAAATTTTGAGAAGTTTTCATTTAGATTAGATTTTGATTTATTGTCACGTGTACCGAGGTTCATTCAAAAGTATTGTTCTCGGTACAGTCCAGGTAGATCATTCCATACATGAAAAACATACGATAAACACACAATGTAAATACGAAGACATGACTTCGGGTGAAGCATACGGAGTGTAGAGTGCTACACAGTAAAGATGTGTTGAGAGATCAGTTCAGTCCATAAGAGGGTCATTCAGGAGTCCAGTAACAGCGAGAAAGAAGCTGTTTTGAATCTGTCAGTGCGTGTTCTCAGACTTCTGTATCTTCTGCCTGATGGAAGAAGTTGGAAGAGTGAATAACCCAGGAGGGAAGGGTCGTTGATTATGCTGCCCGCTTTCCCAAGGCACGGGAGGTGTAGACAGAATCAATGGATGGGAGGCGGGTTTGTGTGATGGACTGGCCGGTGTCCATGATTCTCTGTAGTTTCTTACAGTTTTTGACCAAGCAGTTGCCAAAACCAGCTGTGATGCAGCCAAATAGGATGCTTTCTCTGTTGCACCAGTAAAAATTGCTAAGAGTCAATGTGCCGAATTTCCTTAGTATCCAGAGGAAGTGTAGGCGTTGTTGTGCTTTCTTGGTCGTAGCGTTGACATGGGTGGATCAAGTCAATGTGTTGGTGATGAAGTTGTCAACCATCTCCACCTCAGCACCTTTGATGCACAGGCATGTGTACAACACTTTATTTTCTGAAGTCAATGACCAACTCCTTAGTTTTGCTGACACTGAGGGAGAGATTGTTATCATTGTAACATCCCACTAGGTTCTCTACCTCCTTCTTGTACTCTGACTCATCATTGTTTGAGATCTGACCCACAATGGTTGTGTCTTCAGCAAACTTGTAGATGGAGTTGGAGCCGAATTGTGTGTATAGGAAGTATAGTAGGGGTTAGGGTTACGGGATCTGGTATTGAGGACTACCGTGGAGGAGGTGTCGTTGTTTATCCTTACTGGTTGTGGTCTATGGGTCAGGAAGTCAAGGATCCAGTTGCACAGGGAGCAGCCAAAACCTAGGTTTTGGAATTTTGGTATGAGCTTGGCTGGGATTATGGTTGAAGGCGGAGCCGTAGTCAATGAATAGGAGTCTGACTTAGGAGTCTTTGTTGTCGAGATGCTCCAGGGATGCATGTAGGGCCAGAGACATAGCGTCTGCTGTGGGCCAGTTGTTGCAATATGCAATTTGCAGTGGATCAAGGCATTCTGGGAGTATGGAGTTGATATATCTCATGACCAATCTCTCAAAGTACTTCATAATGATAAATGTCAAGGCCACCGCACGGTAGTCATTGAGGCACGTTGCCTGGTTCTTCTTTGGCACCAGTATGAAGGTGGTCTTCTTGAAGATGGTAGAAACCTCGGAACGGTGTCGGGAGAGGTTGAAGATGTGATGCACGATCAATTGTACAAAGATTAAGGTTGGATACAACTGTGGCTTTATTGCAGTAAGATGTGTGGCCTCCCACAGCAGCTGGCGAAATGGCTGCTGAATAGAGGACAGGAGCCAGCAGGCAGGGGCTACCGGCGAACCTGTAGTACAGGTCCTACCTTACATCACCTAATACAGGTGTAACAGTGGTTTACCACATTCAGTCCCTGTTAAAAATGAGTCCGGTGGGGCTGGTGGAGAACTATAAACAGTAGTGAATTTATGTACAGTGTTTTATCAGGGAAAAGAATAAAACATGTCCTTTGAAAGTCCGGTGCCAGTTAGAGATTCTGGTGCCTTGATGTTCCGCTGGGAGTGACGTAGCGGTGGCGGCGATGTCGATGCTGGCGATGTCGATGCTGGCCTGATGTTGGATGACTCCGGGAGTGTGTCGAAATCCTCTTCATCCTCTGGGGTGGGCAGCGGAAGGAGGGATTGTCCTGGTGGGGTTAATGTTGGGAGTGCCGGGGGAGGGGAGGATGGCGCGGGCCGGAGAAGTGTGTATGGGTGGAACCTGCTGGTGCCAGGTCCCTGAGGGAGACAGTATCTTGAGCAGGAACTGACGCAGCTCATCACTCATGAATGAGGATCCCCTGTCACTGTGGATGTAGGCAGGGAAACCGAACAGAGTCAAGATTGTGCTTTGGGCTTTGATGACAGTGGCAGATGTCATATCAGGGCATGGGATAGCGAAGGGGAATCTGGAGTACTCATCGACCACACTGAGAATATACGTGTTTCGGTCGGTGGAGGGGAGGGGCCCTTTGAAATCCACACTGAGGCGTGCAAAGGAGCGGGAGGCCTTCACCAGGCGTGCACGGTCCGGCCGGTAGAAGTGCGGCTTGCACTCCGCACAGACCTGGCAGTCCCTGGTGACTGTCCGTACTTCCTCGACGGAGTAGGGCAGATTGCGAGCCTTGACAAGGTGGTACAATCGTGTGACCCCTGGGTGACAAAGGCTGTCGTGTAGGGCCCGGAGTCGGTCGACTTGTGCGCTGACACATGTACCTCGGGTTAGGGCGTCTGGGGGCTCGTTGAGTTTGCCGGGCGATACAAAATCTCGTAATTATAGGTGGAGAGCTCGATTCTCCACTGCAATCCGGAGTTAGATTGGCAAAGAGGGAGGGTAGGTCGACCTTTAGGGTCGCGAGGCCGCACACAGTGAGGGGTGGTAGGGGCCCGCTGAATTTGAGGGTAAGGCTCTGAAGATTGCACTGGAAGTCCAGGCCTAGTAGTAGTGCAACGCAGAGATTAGGAAGGATATAGAGGCGGAAACTGCTGAATTCTACGCCCTGGACCGCGAGAGTGCAGAACCCCGGATCGCGACGGAATGGGATCCGGAGGCCAGGGAGATGCTTTGATTGGCGGTGTGGACCGCGAGGGAGCAGCGCCTTACCGTATCCGGGTGGATGAAGCTTTCGGTGCTCCTGGAGTCCAGTAGACAAGAGGTCACATGACCGTTGGTTCTCACACTGGTCGAAGCGGTGGCCAGGTTGTGCGGACGAGATTGGTCGATCGTCACTGAGGCGAGCTGCGGTCGGTCATCGCTGGCGTCAGAAGATGGAGAGCGTGGGGGGCCCAGGTCGTGGAATGCTGTCGGCGTCCATACCCCATGGGGAAGACAGGATGGCGGCGCCTGAAGATCCTGTGGGGGACAAAATGGCAGCGCCCATGGGCTGCACGTTGCGGAAGCTGGACAAGGTGGCCACGCCCATGGGCTGCATGTGGACTGAGGGGGGGAAGATGGCTGCGCCCACTGGCCGCTCGCGGCCCCGGGAGGTGAAGACGACAGCGGCCACCGGCTGCGCGTGGTCCGGGGAGGTGAAGATGGTGGCACCCACTTGCCGCGCATGGTCCGGGATGAAGATGGCGGCACCCATTGTGTGTAGGTCAGGGGGGAGGGGATGATAGCGGTGACTGCACGGGCCTGGCTTACCGCAGCTAAGTGCCCCTTTTTGCCACAAGCCTTGCAAATGGCAGTGCGGGCCGGGCAGCATTGGCAGGGGTGCTTCTGCTTGTCGCAGAAGTAACATCGGGGACCCCCAGGGTGCGCGGGTTGGTGTGTGACGCAGGCGTACTGGCTGGGTGAAGCTCCGGCTGGGGCGGCAGTCTGTGGGGTCGACGAGGGATAGGAGGGGTGGGCCGCGCGTCCGGAGGGGTAGGCCTGAGCATTACGTGAGGCGACCATCATGGAGAGTGCTAGCTTTTTAGTCTCAGCTAGCTCGAGCGTGGCCCCTTCTGGCAGTCTTTGGCGTATGAGGTCCGACCCAATCCCCATTACAAACGCATCGCACATAAGAAGGTTGGAATGTTTGGTGGCCATAACGGCCTGACAGTCACAGTCCCGGACGAGTGGGATTAGGGCCCGCCAGAAGTCTTCTATGGACTCACCAGGGAGTTGAGAGTGAGTGGCGGTACGTGCCTGGCAAAAAGCGTGTTCATTTTCTGTGCTGTGGTGAATGTATAATGCTTAATTCACACTATATATCATTGTGTCCTTGTGGGCTCTGTCTGTGAGCCGTTGCGTGGCTCTGCCCACAGGGGGAGATGAGGAGCTTGTACAGGGCTCCACCCTTGGCTCCACCCATGGCTCTGCCTATGGCCCCTCCCACTACCGGAAGTATAAAGTGCTGCGGTCTTGTGAGTCTGCCCTCAGTTCTTCTGGTCGCAGGCAGGCTCAGTTGTAAGTCTATTAAAGCCACAGTTTACTTCCTCTCGTGTCTCGAGTGAATTGATGGTCACATCAATTTAATAGACTTAAAAAAACCACCATGGAATCAGCCCTCAAACCTGATCGACTCTTCCCACTGTCAGCCGAGGCCCGCCAGGCCTTCAACTGCATCAAGGAGGACATCGCCAAAGCCGCCATACGGGCGGTGGACGAATCCGTCCCCTTTCAGGTGGAGAGCGGCGCCTCAGAGGTTGCTCTCGCTGCCACTCTGAACCAGGCAGGGAGACCAATAGCGTTCTTCTCCCGAACCCTCTCCGCTTCGGAACTTCGACACTCCTCAGTCGAAAAAGGAGCTTAAGCCATTGTGGAAGCCGTACGGCACTGGAGGCACTACCTCGCAGATAGGAGGTTTACCCTCATCACCGACCAGAGATCGGTTGCCTTCATGTTCGACAACTCGCAACGGTGCAAAATAAAAATGATAAAATCTTGAGGTGGAGAATCGAACTGTCAACCTATAATTATGACATCATATATCGGCCGGGAAGCTCAACGAGCCCCCAGATGCCCTGTCCCACAGCACATGTGCCAGCGCGCAAGACGACCGATTACAGGCTATCCACAATGACCTCTGCCACCCGGGGGTCACCCGGCTCGCCCACTACATCAAAGCCCGAAATCTGCCTTTCTCCACCGAGGAGGTAAAAGCCATCACCAGGGATTGCCCGATCTGCGCGGAGTGCAAACCGCACTTCTATAGACCAGGCAAGGCCCACCTGGTAAAGGCTTCCCGGCCCTTTGAATGCCTGAGCATCGATTTCAAAGGGCCCCTCCCCTCGACCAATCGAAACGTGTATTTCCTCAACGTGACAGACGAATTCTCCCGTTTTACGTTTGCTATCCCATGCCCCAATATGACCTCCCATACAGTCATCAGAGCCCTGCACAGTGTCTTCACCCTGTTCGGCTTCCCCAGCTACGTCCACGGCGACAGGGGTTCGTCCTTCATGAGCGACGAGTTGCGTCAGTACCTGCTCGACAAGGGCATCGCCTCGAGCAGAACTACCAGCTATAACCCCAGGGGGAACGGGCAGGTGGAGAGGGAGAATGCAACGGCCTGGAAGACCGTCCTACTGACCCTACAGTCTAGGAATCTCCTGACCTCCCAATGGCAGGAGGCCCTTCCCGACGCGCTCCATGCAATTAGGTCCCTCCTGTGTACGGCCACTAATCAGACCCCTCACGAGCGATTATTTGTTTTTCCTAGGGGCACTACCACGGGGGCTTCGCTACCATCTTGGTTGAGAACACTGGGCCCGGTTCTCCTCCGGAAGCACGTCCGGACATATAAAACAGACCCACTAGTAGAAAGGGTACTACTGCTACATCGAACCCACACTACGCCTTTATAGAACACTCCGACGGCCGACAGGACACCGTTTCCCTCCAGGACCTGGCGCCTGCAGGGTCCACCACCACCACCACCGCCGAGGTACCCCTCACACTACATCCCACCTGACCCTCCACACCCTGCACCCCCACGCCTACAGGTTTCCTGCGCCCCCCTTCGCCCGTCGCACCGGTCAGGAGCGAAGCACTGAATGAACCACCCCCGGAGTCCACCCTTAGATCCACACCGCCCGTCAGCACACAGCCATCCAAAGCGCTGCAACCCCAGTGCTCCGCCGATCCCAGCGGACGACTAGGCCACCGGACCGGCTCAATCTGTAGACCCGTCACCCCCGCCTCAAAGTTTTCTTTGAGGAGCGCTATGGCGTCTGCGTAATTCGGGGCATCCTGGATCAGCAGAAACACGTTGGAGCTCAACCTTGAGTACAGGATCTGTATCTTCTGAGCCTCCATCGGAGGGGTGGTCGCTGAGTTGATATAGGCCTCGAAGCAAGCTAGCCAGTGATTAAAGTCCTTTTTGGCGTCGCCTGTTTGCGGATCCAGTTGCAGGCGATGTGGTCTGATTCGGAGGTCCATCTTTTAGAAAATCTTACTGCAATAAATTGATGCACGATCAATTGTACAAAGACTAAGGTTGGATACAACTGTGGCTTTATTACAGTAAGGTGTGTGGCCTCCACAGCAGCTGGCGAAATGACTGCTGAATAGAGGGCACGCTCCTCCTACTGGGTGGAGCCAGCAGGCTGGGGCTACCGGCAAACCTGTAGTACAGGTCCTGCCTTACATCACCTAATACAGGTGTAACAGTGGTTTACCACAAGATGTTCGCGAACGCACCTGCCAGTTGGTCTGCACAGGATCTGAGTGCACGACCAGGGACTCCGTCAGGACCATTTGCTTTCCATGGGTTCACTTTCAAGAATGCCGATTTGACTTTGGATGCTGTGACGGAAGGTATGGGTGTGTCCGAGGCTGTTAGGGCTGTTGACAACGGTTTGTTGGTTTCCTGCTCAAATAGGAATAGAGTGCATTGAGTTAATCAGGGAGTGGTGTTCTGTTGCCATAGATTCTACTCGGCTTTGCGTTATAGCCCGTTATCTTGTTTAAGCCTTGCTACAACCAACGAGATTCTGTGTCTGTGACTCTAGCTTAGTCTGGTATTGTCTCTTGGCATCCCTGATGGCTTTGTGGAGGTCGTACCTAGATTTCTTGTATAGGTCAGGATCACCTGTCTTGAACGCCTCAGATCTGGCCTTTAGAAGGGAGTGAATCTCACGTATTACCTTCTTTGGTACGCAATCTTCTACACTCTTAGCGATGAAATCTGTGACCGTGGTGGCATATTCGTTTAGGCTGGCCGCTGAGCTCCTGAATATGGGCCAGTCCACTGACTCCAAGAATTCCCATAAGAGCTCTGCCATTGCCTGGGACCAGCATTGCATGACGTTCTTAACTGGATTCTCCCACTTAAGTTTCTGGAGAAGGAGTACCGTCTTGTGGTCCGATTTTCCAAAGTGCGGTCGGGGGAAGAATCGGTAGGCGCCCTTGATGTTTGTGTAGCAGTGTTCAAGGGTATTGGGGCCCCTGGGGGGACAGGAGGTTTGTTGGTGGAATTTTGACATTACACTTTTTTTTCTTTCCTTTTTCTTCAATAAATTTAGAGTACCCAATTATTTTTTTTCCAATTAGGGGGCAATCCACCTAACCTGCACATCTTTGTGTTGTGGGGGTGAAACCCACGCAGACACGGGGAGAATGTGCAAACTCCAGACAGACAGTGACCCAGGACCGGGATTCGAACCCGGGTCCTCAGCGCTGTAGACTCAGTGCTAACCACTGCGCCACGTGCCACCTGGCAGTACGCTCTTAAGGTTGGCCTGGTTGAAGTCCCCAGCCTCAATGAACAAGGCCTCTGGGTATTTTGTTTCATTGTTATTTATAGCGGTGTAGAATTCATCAAGCACCTTCTTCACTTCTGCCTAGGGTGGGATGTAGACCGCCGTGATGATGGCAGAAGTGAACTCCCATGGAAGGTAGTATGCTTGGCACTTCACAGTGAGGTATTCCAGGTCCGGGGAACAGTAGTGCGCCAGGGTCGTCACATCTGAGCAACAGGAGGAGTTGATGAGGAGGCTTTGCCCAATGATGCCTTGTGACCCATCCGGTGCATTGAGAAGCCGTCAGGTTGTATGGCACACTCCAGTGAGGCAGGAGTGAGCACACAGCAGAAAGGTAAGACAGCGATAGATAGGTTCTTGAATAATAAGGGGATCAGGTTTGATGGGGAGAAGGCAGGAGAATGGGGATGAGAAACATATCAGCCATGATTGAATGGCGGAGCAGACTCAATGAGCCGAATGGTCTAAATTGTGCTCCATTGTCTTATGGTCTTATGTATTGTAAATCAGGGATTTTAATAACATTACAGCTACAAATATGAAATATAATATATATATATCAATTTCTTCATCACAGAGGACTGTGTTGGTCTGCAGTCTGTCTTTAAAAGTTCTCAGAAGGCTGTATTAGCCTGATGTCAGTGGCATGAGGGTATGGAGCGGTTGCTGGCCACATGAAGTGGGGGTGTGGGGTGTGATGGGAATCAAGGAGCTAACCTAATGGGCTGGATCAGGCATTGTCAAAGTCGGGGGCACGACCCGCGGGCAGGTGTCGGGAGGGCCGCAGAGCCATCCGTCGCGGTGCTCCCGATCGCGCAAATCCACACGCAACAGCCGCAGCAGCCGGCTTTTAATAATACCGGCTGCAAGTGGCCTTCAAAATGGCTACGAACATATTTAAAAAATGCAACCGCACTGCGCATGCGTGCCCGCTCATCGCTGTGCATCTGCAGAGTTTTGAACATGTGCAATGATGAGTCGGCACGCATGCGCAGTGCGTTCACATTTTAAAAATCTGGTCGTAGCCTTTTTGAAGGCTGTACGCGGCATTGTTAAAAGCCGGCTGCAAAAAGTTTGGGGAGAATGATGTGATTGGTTGCTTTTTGAACTTTGATGCTGATGAAGTGGAAGTCTCTCACTCCAAGAATGGTGAGTGATCCAACAATAGTTTCACCGCAGCTGTAACTTCAACCAGGAGATGTCAACTTTTTTAATCTTGATTTTTAAACATTCCAAAACAAAGTGCCTGCAGGTCGTATTTGGAAGCTTTATCAATTAATTGATTTTTAAGTGCCTTTAATTTTTTTACATTTTTAATTGTAATGTTTAGGTGAAATGTGAACCTCCAATTTCTAGAGGATGAAAACATTTTCAGTTTCTGTATTTTCTTCCTGTTAAACTTTATCAAATAACCCCCCCCCCACCTCCCACCCCCGAACTTGTAAAAAAAAAGCCGACTGCTGCGGCTGTTGCCCACAAATTTGCGCAATCGGAGACGCAGAAGATTTTTAAAAAAATTCTATGTAATCTTCCTGCCTGAAGGGAGGCAGAGAGCAGGTCACACCCCCAACATTGACAACACGTGCTTTGGGCGCGATTGCGATTCCTCCATTTTTTCAGCAGCAAACAAGGTAGGAAAAATTGGTGGGTCGTAAAGGTCAGCCGACGTGGGCAACGAAGATCGGCCGGCATGGGTTGCAAAGGTCAGCCGGCGAGAGGTCGTGGAGGTCGGCCAGCGTGGGTCGCGAAGGTTGGCCAGGTTGGGTCCCGAAGATTGGCCGGTTGGTAAAAATGGGTCCCCAGAAAAAAAGTTTGAAAAACACTGGGCTGGATGGATGAAACTCTGAAAGAGAAGGCAATATGGTGCCCAGCCTGGGTGGGTGGTTGTCCAGGAGTCTTAAATGTAGAGGCATAACAGCAATGAGATTTTGGAATGCTGCAGCCTGAGTAATAAGGGTGCCTATTAGCTTTATCCGTCCCTGAAGCAAGGGGCAACTGTGTCCTCTAACAGTCCTGACACTCATGCTTGTCAAGCTAATTGACCATCAAGAGTTAACCCCATACAATATCTGTTGCCCACAGTCTCAAATTCAAGGAAGGTCTTCCATGCCCAGTGAGCACTGCAGGGTCTGGGGTGCTAATTGACCCTTTTAAAACTTTGATTTGGATTTTTCAAGTTCCAGTTGATCTTTTAGTTTGGGCAGTGTCCCTTTAAGGAGCAGCCTCTTTTAATTTATCCCTTATTTTGTTTAATTTGTTGAACCCCAGAAGAGTTCAAATTCAAGGAAGGCCTTCCGTGCCTGGTGGGCACTGCAGGGTCTTGGGTGCTTTATCGACCCTTTTAATTTGATGTTTTATAAGGTTCTGTTGATTTTTGTTTTTGTTTGGGCAGTGCCCCTTTAAGGCGTGGCCCTTTTTAATTTGTCCCCAAGTTTGTTTAGTTTAGTTTAATTGGTTAAACTTCAAAAAAAGTTCAAATTCAAGGAATGGGATGAATACTCAGGGTTCAGTGCTAAATGCGTGGGTGCATGAGATCGGAAGGCACTAGGCTTGCTTATGTGCTGGACCATAATGCCTGCTAGTGAGGATTCATAAGCTCCCAAGGAGGAAATCACCGTCCAGTTGGCCCTGCTCATTAGAGCAGTGCGAGCATCTCACTCCAGTGTCAGAGAGCATAAGGGAGGGGAGAAGTAGATGGGAGCCCAAAGACGACTCTGATTGGGTGAGGGCATAGGTCGGGGCCAGTCCAGCAGTGGAGATGAGAGGACACCTGAACTGTGAGTGAGTGGTAACTGTTGGAAAAGGCCTGAATCTGGCTGTTTCCAGGTCCAGGAGGCCAATTGGTCAGGGGAGGTACCGATGTTATTCGGCTGCGACATCAACCTGACTTTCTCTCTCATCCCTCACAGGTTGATATCAGTATGGAGCCAGTGGAGCTGGCTATTCTACTTATTATATTGCTGGAAGATCACAGACTCCAGCAGCAACATGTGGGGGTATCCAGGGAAAACTCAGCGGCAGGAGACCAGGGGTCGCAGGGCAGGCTCAGGGGCCGGAGGCTGCATCTGCTGTACAGGAGGATCAAAGTTGCAGAAGGAGATCAGAGGTGTACAGGACCTGAGTGTCTTTCATGGAATTGTTGGACAAAATATGCTGTAGAAGACTCCACCTCACCAGGGAGACTGCAGTACCTGTGCCACACCTTGCCGATTTGGCGCCAGGTGGCAGCGGAGGATACCACTTCTTGTGACTGTAAAGGTCATGGCAGCCCTCAATTTTTATGCAATGGCGTTGTTCTACAGCTTCACGGGTGACCTGTGTAGCATTTCTCAGTCATCCGCATGTAACTACATCTGTTACAAGGGCTTTTGGACTTTATTCATTTCAACCTGGACCAGGCCTAGCAAGAGAGGGCTACAGGCTTCGGCAGCAGAGCTGGTCTGCCACAGGTGCAGGGAGTGATCGACTGCATTGATCTCACTCCTTGCACCTCGTGGTATCAGGGAGTCCCCTTAATAAACAGGAAGGCATTCCACACCCTCAATGTGCAGCTGGTGTGTGGCCACCAGATGCAATTCGTGCACATCTGTGTATGTTTTCCAGGGAGCGTGCATGATAGTTATGTCTTTGGGCAATCGCAGATCGCTGGCATTTTCAAGGGTCATCCCAGGCTGCATGGATGGCTTGTAGGAACAAGAAATATCCCTTGAGGTCTTGGCTGATGATGTCAGTGCAGACGCCAGAGACTACATCAGAGGCTGGTATAATGAAGCTCACAGTGCCACCCGATCTGTGATAGAGCGGTGCATTGGCCTCCTGAAGATGCGCATCCACTGCCTCATCAGGTTCCAGTACCTCAACGGGTGGCAGTACCTCCAGTACCACCTCCAGAGGGTCTCCCACATCATGGTGGTTTGCTGTTCCCTACATAACCTTGTTGTGCAGTAGCGTGACAACCTTCCTGAGGAAGACCTTGAGGAGTGGCATGTGTCTTTGGATGAGGAAAACGCTAAGAGCGGGTCGAGGAAGAGGCCGCTGAGGATTTGGATGATGGAGCCCAGATGTGGTTGAGAGTATGCATGGGTACAAGGACTAGGGATGCTCTCATCGCCTCCTGCTTTATGGGGTAGGACTAGAATGTTGTCCAACAGCGCTACACGATGCCACCCCCCCTCCCTCCAGGACATGCAACAGCGCCACATGCGCACTCACACTGTGAATGAAACACTCTCATTGAGAGAGCCTAACCGTATGGTGAACATGGAGGGCCAGTGTCTCCCAAAGGGTAGAAGGACTGGGAGGAGGGTTAAAGAATGTGAGATGTTAAGGTGGTGAAGAACAATAATATTTAATTCAGTGACGTGCAGATTTTGGGATTGAGGATGTCCCTCTACTACTACGGTCAAACTTGACCTGTGCCCATGCTGTGCCCCTAAAATTCCTTTGACTTCCATACGTTCCTACTCCATCTGGGTGTCTTCCCAGGATGCACATCAGAAGTGGAGGTAGAGGGCAGCACGGTGGCTCAGTGGTTAGCATTGCTGCCTCATTGCGCCGAGGTCCCAGGTTCAATCCCGGCTCTGGGTCACTGTCCATGTGGTGTTTGCACATTCTCCCCATGTTTGCGTGCGTATCGCCCCCACAACCCAAAGATGTGCAGGGTGGGTGGATTGGCCACTCTAAATTGCCCCTTAATTGGAAAAAATGAATTGAGTTCGCTAAATTTATTTTTAAAAAGTGGAGGTGGCCTGCTGCCTTCCACGTCCTGTTGCCTGAGATGGCCTTGGCGGGAATCTTCTGGAGAGCCGGGACCCTCATTTCAGGTGGTACTGGTGTTACTATGTCATCCAGTTCTGCTCGCTGAGCCTGAGTTGCCTCGGTCTCAGGCCGAGTGGTTTCAGATTGGCTGGTCACTCCCAGGGTCTCCTGGGTGGAAGGCCATGGGATGTGTTACAGCGGATCCTCCTCCCTTCCGGTGTTCATGGGATCCGGGGTTACTCCATGGGATGGAGGGGCAGCTGTAGTGAGCTCCAGAGGCCTCAACATCATCTGCCACTGTCAGTCCTGGAGGCCGCCATTGTCCGAAACATATAGTTGAAGTCCTCAGCCATGGTCCTCAGGGTCTGTGCGTGCTCTGGAGTTTTCCCATCACAGATCTGAAGTCTTTCCCCAGGCTTTCCGCTGTGGACGTCACCCTTGCAATGTTGGCATGGTGCTTTGGATTGCCAGCACCATATCCTGCGACAGAAGTCTTTGGGGCTCCTCCATTCAGCCTTGAAGTTGCAGGAGTGTGGCTGACACCCCTCTTGGTTCCTGGTATTTCTGGCTCTGCTTTTTCATCTTAAGCAGCTGAAGGATGAACGTGACCAGGGCCTTGGCACATAGCCTGGGGCACAGATGAGTCCTTGGATCCACCAGACCTCCAACTGTTCAATCGCTGGCATGTTCCTGCCTCCACCTGCTGTCATCAGAAGCTCTGTGGTGCTCATCAGATAGTGACCCAGAAGCCTGCTTGCTAAGGTCTCTGCGATGGTGGATGGTGTGGGTGATAGCTGTGACACTTCATCCATGTTCTCCTCAGAGATCTCCTCCAAGGTGGTGTCAGGTATAGGTGGTGGGACATTGCTGGTGTCCTGGCTCTTTGGGCGATAGAAACATAGAAAATAGGAGCAGAAGGAGGCCATTCGGCCCTTCGAGCCTGCATTCATTATGATCATGCCTGATCAACCAATTCAATAGCCCAATTCTGCTTTCCCCTCATATCTTTTGAGCCCCTTCGCCCTAAGTACTGTATCTTTTTAAAAATAAATTTAGAGTACCCAGTTATTTTTTTTGTTCCAACTAAGGGGCAATCCAGCATGGCCAATCCACCTGACCTGCACATCCTTGGGTTGTGGGTGCAAACTCCACACGGACAGTGACCCAGAGCCGGACTCAGCGCCACAGGCAGCAGTGCCAACCATGTGCTGACCTTCGTACTATATCTAACTGCTTCTTGAAAACATGAAATGTTTTGGCCTCAAATAACTCTCCTGGTTACATCGTGGAAGAATTCCAGTAGATTTGTCAAGCATGATTTCCCTTTCATAAATCCATGCTGAGTCTGTTCGATCCTGCCACTATTTTCTCAGTGCTCTGCTATAAATTCTTTGATAATGGATTTTAGAATTCCCCACTACTGACATCAGACTTGCTTGGAAAACAAACTGCTTGTGAGGAGTTTAGCAAAATTTGTGCTATTTGGGAAAAGCTGACTAAAAAGAAGTACTAAGGCCAGAATCTTCCAGCACCACCACCCCCACCCCCACCACAGTTTCCCCCACGGTGAGGCAGTGAAATTCCCGCTCACAATGGTGGGACCAGAAGATCCTGCCGATGGGATGGGCTGGAAAATTCTGGTCCAAGATTTTTTGACTGATCATTCATGTGACTTTAGCAAAATTACGAAATCAGTGAAGGAGAACTATAATCCTGCATTTAAAGCAGATAAACAATTTGAATGGTTGCCGAGCTGAAGCGCTTTTTGTGGATTTAGACATTTAAAAAATCAGCAGCCATGAAACGAAATGGAAATCAAATGTTAAAACTTGAGTCAAGTGGTTCATAGCCTACATGTGCCTCTGGGTCCACAGCAATATGGTTGACTCTTGACTGCTGGCTGAAATGACCCAGCAAGCCACTCAGTTAAAAGGCATTGGCAACAAATGCTGGAATTGGCCAGTGATGCCCATATGCCATGAAATAATAAAATAAGAACAGCAGGAGTCAAGCTTGGCCAATTTTAAAGGCTGGACCTCATTAGTGTGCCATTTGCTGACTTCCTGATCAATAGGACTGAGTAATTTAAAGTAAGCGACTGGCCATTAATACCAGGCAGTTAGAAATTGCCATGTTGGACCCCGAGAAAAAGCCCAAAACAAGTTAAGTCCTCTGAAAAGGGAATCAGAGATTTGATTGGGTGGGGGGGGGATTGGCCGGAGAATCTATTTTTACGCCGGAATTGGGGGCGGCGCCATTTTTCGGATGCTCTGCCCCCTCAAAAGCGGCATAAACACGTAGTACACCACATGCCATTGGGACGGTGTAGAGGGGACTTTAGTGTGCGGATTAGTTGCCTGCTCAAGGGCATTCATTTAAACTTGCTGCTTGACCATATTGCAAAGCATGCTGGATATTTAGCCTTATTTCAGCCAGAGCTCTGTATCAAAAAGTCAGACCGTCATACAATGGTAACAAGCGTACAGCTGCACATTGTTTTGCTGACAACATGATTTTTATGTTTCTTAGGCAAGGGATCCAAGGTTTATTATTAAAACATGACTCCAGTCTGCTTGTATTTCTGTCTCTCTCCCTAATCTAAAGAAATCTGTCCCAGATATTGCTTACTGTATTATATAAATTCCTGCTTTTTACTCTGTAATTCAGGACATTTTGGAAAGACTTGAGCCTATCCAGCCCTCCATGAATTCATGCTTGATTAAAAGACCTTTGGCGAAAACTCAAAGTGCTGACTTATAATTTCCTCGACAGACGGCTTCCGGACATAACCTGAGGCCCTCCCCCGATGCTTTGCCCCCGATGGGCTGACATCCCGATGGCGTCGGTCGTGTGTCCTCTCAGTTTTCGGGGACCTCACGTGACAGTGTCCAGCGCTGCCACAGTCAGGTGGGAGCCGTTCCGCTGGCCGGGGGTGCTTCGGCGGGGGCTGCTGGACTGGTGGGGGGTGGTCCACGGGCGGCAAGGGAGGTTACAGGAGGGCACTATCTGGCAGGCCAGGTACATGCGCAGCCAGCATCATGTTGTACGGCACCGTCGCCGCTGTGTGCATACGCGGCCACGGACCCACCCATTCTCCATCTGTATCTGCAGGTAAAGCCTTACATGCCTGGCTGCTAGCCCCCCACCAGGTGGAGCATCGCTGCTGGGGTGCCGCCGACTTTTTTGCCGTAAGACCAGATGCTTCTTCCAAACATAGCTGCAAAATCAGAGAATCCAGCCCTAAGTGTTGACGTCAGGACTGAATTGGTGGATGTTTGCACAACTAAATTGGTGCCGGTGCCACGTGGAACTCAAGAGATTCCAATGAAAAATGGTGTCTGATTCGACGGGGTCAGGATTGCCACTCGAGAAGCTGACAAGCTGCAGCCACATATTGGCACTCAACTCCCCCACACACTCATTCCAGCCAACAAAGTGGCAGCACGAAGAATGGTTCCCCAGTTCGCGGACATTTAGAGCACGAGATCCTGCTGGACGCCATGGAAGAGAGGCGGGCCACCCTGTTTCTTGGGGTGGGCAGGAGGCTGCCACCCGCCGGCGTAAATAAAGCAATAATGAGGGTTTGTGAGTTAGGCACAACGGTAATCATGGGTGATTTTAACATGCATATTGACTGGATTAATCAGATTGGCAAGGGTAGCCTCGAGGGAGATTTCATAGAGTGCATGAGGGATTGTTTCCCAGAACAATACATTATGAGCCAACCAGGGAGCAGGCTATTTTAGATTTAGTATTATGGAACGAAGAAGGGATGATGAGTAGTCTTGTTGTTAAGAATCCTCTTGGAAGGAGTTATCACAGCATGCTGATGGCCTGCACTCGAGGGTATTAAAGGAGGTGGCAGCAGGGATATCATTGGTTATGATATTTCAAAATTCCCTGGATATTGGAAAGGTCCCGGTGGATTGGAAACACATTAATGTAACTCCCCAATTCAAAAAGGGAGAGAGGCAAAAAGTAGGAAACTATAGACTGGTTAGCTTGACCTCTGTGGTGGGGAAGTAGCTGGAGTCAATGATTAAGGAGGAGATGACTGAATATTTGGAAAGACAAAGTTCAATCCACCATTGTCAGCATGGTTTTATGAAGGGTAAGTCATGCTTGACAAACTTGCTTGAGTTCTTTGAGGATGTAACCAGCAAAGTGGATAATGGGGAACCTGTGGATGTGGTATATCTAGATTTCCAGAAGGCATTTGACAAGGTGCCACATAAAGATTGATCCAGAAGGTGAGATCGCAGGAGGCTGGGGGTAAAATACTAGATTGGATTGAGGATTGGCTGACTGACAGAAAGCAGAGGGTCAGGTTAAATGGGTCCTTCTCTGGCTGGTGAATTGTAACTTGTGGAGTGTCTCAGGGTTCAGTCCTCGGACCTCAACTGTTTACAATCTATATAAATGATCTGCAAGCAGGGTCAGAGTGTAACAGAGCAAAATTTGCGGATGATACTAAAATAGGTGGGAAAGAAGGCAGTGATGAGGAGATACAGATTTTACAGACGGATATAGATAGGGTAGGAGATTGGGCCAAAATTTGGTAGATGGAATTTAACGTGGACAAGTGTGAGATTATCTATTTTGGCCGAAAAATGTTCATGCAAATTAGTATCTAAATGAAAGGCAGATTCAAAATGCGTCTGGGCAGAGGGATCTGGGTGACTTTTGTTGGTCGTTCTGGGTGAGTGTACTTAACACTCAATTTGGCTCTGTTTATTTACTTAGCTCTGGAGTCACCAGGTATCGTTAAGATACCGCCACAAGTTCAAGGTGAAGTTCAAAGCAATAAAACTATACACCAATTAGTAAGTTCAAACAACTGAGTTTATTATAATACAATTATAATAACTACCCATGCACACGCTAAAAGGATTAAGCTATTCCTACCGCTAAATAAACTAATACATATCTCGAAGGAACTGCCGGGTTAGGGAACAAGGCCTCTTGCTCTGCTCTGGTCTGCAGACTTCAGCTTGGTATAAGTTAAAAGGGGTCAGGAGTGTCTATCTCTGGTAGTGATCGTTGTGAGACACTTACTTGCCGGCGGCTGCTGTCCAAACCCTCTCCTCTCTCTCGTTCAAGGTCTTCTTGACAAAAGCTGGTCGAGGTGCTGGTCCACGGAGGAGTGCTGGTCAAGGAGAGAGGAGGGCTGGACGAGAAGACTGAACCATGTGTGGGACCTATCTTTTATAGGTCCCAGGGATCCGCGCCCCTTTGGGCGGACTCCCTTACCTGCTTGGAATCGATTGGGTCTCTTCCCAATCGATATGTTTGAATCCCCCCCAATACTGAGGCTGTTCCTTAGCTACTGGGCGGGCTTTCAGGCTCTTTGTTTTCGAACACTGTTGGTGCCTCAGTGTCTGGTATCCTTTACAATGCTGCAGTTGCTTCCCCATTTGTGTCCATTGTCTCTAGAATCGTTCCATTAACATGTAAACTATCCCGGAGATTACCTCATTAGTATGCAGAATGTTCGTTTCGGTGCTGTCTGCTTTCTTAGCAGACAGAATCCACACCTGCTAGGTGCAGCCTGCTGGCGCTGCAAACATTGTCCATTTTATCCTATATGCTTTGCGTTCCTCCATTTTGTATTCAGGGAATGGCCAACTTCGGTGGCTACAC
Organism: Scyliorhinus canicula; assembly: GCF_902713615.1. NCBI lineage: Eukaryota > Metazoa > Chordata > Chondrichthyes > Carcharhiniformes > Scyliorhinidae > Scyliorhinus > Scyliorhinus canicula. The sequence goes on from NC_052148.1 coordinate 230,264,085, forward strand.
TTTGTTCATGAATCGCAGAAAGTCTGTATGCAGGTATAAAATGTAATAAGAAAGGTAAATGGAATGTTAGCGTTTATTGCAAAAGGATTGGCATATAAAAGTAGAGAAGTGTTGTTGCAATTGTATAAGGTGTTGGTGAGGTCACATCTGGAGTATTGTGTCCGGTTTTGGTATCCTTATTTGAGGAAGAATGCGGTGGCATTGGAGGCAGTTCAGAGGAGCTTCACCAGATTGACTCCAGGGATGAAGGGGTTGATTTATGTGGCAAAATTAAGCAGTTTGGGCTTATACCTGCTGGAGTCTCAAAGGATGAGAGGAGATCTGATCAAATACATAAGGAGATTGATAAAGTAAATGTAGACCAAATGTTCCCCCTTGTGGGGCAATCTAGAACAAGATGTCACAGATATAGATTTAAAACTGTGATGAGGCACTACTTCTCACAGAGGGTGGTGAATTTGAGTCTGAATCATTAAATGGTTTCAAGAGGGAGATGGATATATTTCTGAAAAAAATTGGGTTAAAGGAATACGGGGAACAATAAGGGAGGTGGCTTTGAGACCATGAAGAGATCAGCCATGATCTGATTAAATGGCGGAGCAGGCTTTAAGGGCTGAATTGCCTACTTCTGCTCGTAATTCCTATGTTCCTCTGTACACCGGGCCAGGGCGCATGTGGCAGAGGTCATGAGCGCCGTGGGCCCCATTGCCAGGACCAGACAGCAGAGCCAAAAGTTATTGCAAAACTACCTCAGTGCGGCCAGGGTGAGTAGGCAGCACCATGCCCCTGGCACTAACCCCCATCCTACACACCTGTAACTCCCCATCCCCCGGAGGCCAACCGAACCCAACCCGCCGGCAGTGTGCAGGCACCCCATCATGCACCACATGCCAGCACCCATACTGCCCACCATGGCCAAGTGCCCTGCCACATAGACAACCATCTGCCCACCGACTGCGCGCATCCGACTGACTAGCACTGTGCGCCTTTTGCGCCTCCCCCCCCCCCCCCCCAGGAGAAGGCGGCGCATAACCACAGTGGGAGAGAGAAGACTGGTGGGAGACTGCTAGACCTGTGGTCCCTCACTGTCTCGGAGCAGTGGGCACTGGACCTGGTTGGTGGGCCCAGAAAGAGAGGCTAGTCGCCGAGGCGGAGGTCGGCATCGGGCAACCAAGTAAGCCCCCGCTGAGTTTCAGTGTCCCTATGGCACGTGTGGCATGACCTCAACCCACCTCCCCCATACCATCTCACCTCCCCCTCACCACCCTCACACTACCCCACCTCCCACACACCACTCCCAGCCCACCCCACCTCCCCCGCATCACCCCCACACCACACCACACTACCGACACACCTCCCCCTCACCACCTGCACAACACCCTCCCATGACCCACCACCCCAACCCGGGATCTAATTATTTGTCCTGTCTTGTGTCTTGTAGGATCACCTGGAGATGAGGCGGGCCCTTCTGGTGTCCCCCGCCACCATCCCCAAATACATTCTAGCAAGGGGGCAGCTATGGACAGCGAAAAGAGCCCCCAAACGCCAGCCTGAAACACCCCAGAGCACCAGTCTGGGGACAACACCAGATTTCTGTCACAGAAAATCGAGCAGAGGGCAGTAGAGAGGAGCTAGTGATTGGCTGTTGCGGGGGAAATTTGCATACGTGCATTGCGGTCAGTGGAACTTGAAGGTGTACCTGTGCAAGAGACCCTAGGTGTTCCAAGTGAAGGCAAGCATCCAGCAGAGGGCAGTAGAGCGGAGCTACTGATTGGCTGTTGCGGGGGAAATTTGCATACGTGCATTGTGGTCAGTGGAACTTGAAGGTGGTTTGTGGAGGAGCTGTTGTCAAGTGACAGTTGGTAAGTAGAATCCTTATTCCTTTCACTTATTCAATATTTGATATTATATTTGTAATCAGTTACAAGCAACGCTCCCTCTCCATTGCGGGCAAAACCCTGGTCATCAGGTGTGAGGTACTCTCGGTGTTACTGTACGTGGCGCAGGTCTGGCCCATCACTAGGACCTACGCCGCAGCAGTCACCCGGGCCATCTTCAAATTCATTTGGAGATCCAAGATGGACCGGGTCCGAAGAGACACAATGTACAAGCCTCTAGATAAAGGAGGGAGGAACGTACCCAACGCCGCCCTCATCCTGATGGCCACCTTTGTGTGCAACTGCATCAAGCTGTGCGTAGACCCCGGGTATGCAAACACCAAGTGTCACTACATACTGAGGTTCTACCTGTCCCCGGTGTTACGAAGGATGGGCCTGGCCTCATTGCCGCGGAACGCTCCAAGTAGTTGGACTGTACCGTACCACCTATCCTTCGTGGAAAAATTTTTGAAGGAAAACACCTTTGACCACAAGGCAATGAAGCAGTGGTCAGCACGTAATGTCCTCGAGACCCTCAGAGAAAAGGAGACTGTGGAGGATGTTGGATGGTTCCCTGAGCCGACTGTCAGAGCCATCTGGCAGAATGCTTCATCACCAGAACTTTCAAACAAGCACCAAGACCTCGCTTGGCTGGTGGTGAGAAGGGCCCTCCCTGTCAGATTCTTCATGTACACCCGAAGGCTCAGCATCAATGCACGCTGCCCTCGGAGTGGTTGTGGGGGAAATGAAACAGTCACACACCTCCTTGTGGAATGTGCCTTTGCAAAACAGGTCTGGAGAGAGATGCAGTGGTATCTGTCAAGGTTCATCCTGAGCAGCTCTGTGACACAGGACTCTGTGCTCTACGGACTGTTTCCAGGGACACACACCGAGACAAATATCAACTGCTGCTGGAAGGTCATCAACTCGGTGAAAGACGCTCTTTGGTCTGCCCGAAACTTGCTGATCTTCCAGTGCAAAGAACTGTCCTCGACCGAGTGTTGCAGACTGGCACATTCCAAGGTCCAGGACTACGTGCTGAGGGACGCACTCAAGCTTGGGGCAGCTGCCGCCAAGGCGCAATGGGGAAAGACCACAGTGTAAGGTCTTACCACCCAATGTACACCGAGGGGTTGGTAACAGTGTAAAACCCCTCGGTCCGAGGTTCTTTTTTTCCATTACCAGAATGTATGATAGAAAGAAACAAAGTAATGTAAATATTGAAAAAAGAACTGTAACTTATAGTAGGATACGTGTGCAACGTTATCCCAATGGAATTGACGACAAATGAATGTAACTGAGACGGAAATGTACAGTCAAGGTATTTTGAAATGTTCTGTAAAGATTAAGATAAATTTTATGAATAAAGTATATTTTTTGAAAAAAAAAAAAAATTTGTAATCAGTTACGGTAAAGTGCAAAAATGGCAGGAGATCCCAGACCTGTGTTATGATCCTCGTGCTCAATGTGCGAGTTCAGGGACGCGGCCGATGCCCCTGACTGCTTCATGTACAGGAAGTGTGTCCAGCTGCAGCTCCTGTTAGACTGCATGATGGCTCTGGAGCTGCGGATGGACTCACTTTGGAGCATCTGTGATGCTGAGGAGGTCGTGGATAGCACGTTCAGTGAGTTGGTGACACCGCAGATTAGGATTGGTGAAGGAGACAGGGAATGGGTGACCAAAAGGCAGAGAAAGAGCAGGAAGGCAGAGCAGGTGTCCCCTGCAGTCATCTCCCTCCAAAATAGGTATACCGTTTTGGATACTGTTGGGGTAGATGACTCACCAGGGGAAGGCAGTAGTAGCCAGGCTCATGGCACCGTGGCTGGCTCTGCTGCAGAGAAGGGCGGGAAAAAGACTGGCAGGGCTATAGTCATAGGGGATTCAATCGTAAGGGGGTAGACAGGCGTTTCTGTGGTCGAAAACGAGACTCCCGAATGGTATGTTGCCTCCTGGGTGCACGGGTCAGGGATGTCTCAGATCGGCTGCAGGGAATACTGAAGGGGGAGGGTGAACAGCCAGTTGTCGAGGTGCATATAGGCACCAACGATATAGGTAAAAAACGGGATAAGGTCCTACAATCAGAATTTAGGGAGTTAGGAGATAAGTTAAAAAGTAGGACCTCAGGATTGCTACCAGTGCCACGAGACAGTCAGAGTAGAAATTCAAGAATAGTCAGAATGAATACGTGGCTTGAGAGATGGTGCAGGAGGGAGGGGTTCAGATTTTTGGGACATTGGAACCGGTTCTGGGGACCATTACAAATCGGATGGTCTACACCTGGGCAGGACAAGAACCAACGTCCTGGGGGTGCTTTTGCTAACACTGTTGGGGAGGTTTTAAACTAATGTGGCAGGGGGTTGGGAAGCAGATTAGGAAGTTAGAGGTCAGTAAAGAGGCAGCAACTAAAGCCAGTAAGGTACTAGATAATAAACTCAATGTGACTAAGGGGAAGAGTAGACAGGGAAGAGATGAAAATGAAATGAAAAATGAAAATGAAAATCGCTTATTGTCACGAGTACGCTTCAATGAAGTTACTGTGAAAAGCCCCTAGTCGCCACATTCCGGCGCCTGTCCGGGGTGATGAATGCAAAGGGACAGGTGGTCTGAGGTGCATTTGTTTTAATGCAAGAAATGTAGCAGGTAAGGCAGATGAATTTAGGGCTTGGATTAGGACCTGCGAATATGATGTTATTAGTATTACTGAGACTTGGTTGAGGGAAGGGCAAGACTGGCAACTAAATATCCCAGGGTATAGATGCTTCAGGAGGGATAGAGAGGGAGGTAAAAGGGGTGGAGGAGTTGCATTACTGGTCAGAGATGATATCACAGCTGTGATTAAGGAGGGCACAATGGAGGATTCGAGCACTGAGGCAATATGGATAGAGCTAAGAAATAGGAAGGATGCAGTAACATGGTTGGGACTTTACTACAGGCCTTCCAAAAGCGAGCGTGAAGTAGAGGTACAAATATGTACACAGATTATCGAAAAATGTAGGAGCAATAGGGTGGTCGTGATGGGAGATTTTAACTTCCCCAACATTGAATGGGACTCATGTAGTGTTGGAGGCGTAGATGGAACAGAATTTGTAAGGGGCAACCAGGAGAGTTTTTTGGAGCAGTATGTAAATAGTCCAACTCGGGAAGGGGCCATACTGGACCTGGTATTGAGGAATGATCCCGGCCAGGTGGTTGAAGTTTCAGTCGGTAATTACTTTGGGAATAGCGATCACAATTCCGTAAGTTTTAGAATACTCATGGACAAAGACGAGAGTGGACCTAAAGGAAAAGTGCTAAATTGGGGAAAGGCCAAGTATAACAGAATTCGGCAGGAGCTAGGGAATGTGGATTGGGAGCAACTGTTTAAGGGTAAATTCACATTTGAAATGTGGGAGTCTTTTCAGGAAAGGTTGATTAGAGTGCAGGACAGACATGTCCCTGTGAAAATGAGAGATAGAAATGGCAAGATTAGGGAACCATGGATGACGGGTGGAATTGTGAGACTAGCTAAGATGAAAAAGGAAGCATACATAAGATCGGGGCGACTCAAAACTGATGAAGCTTTGGAGGATTATGGGGAAAGTAGGACAAATCTCAAACGTGCAATAAAGAGGGCTAAAAGGGGTCATGAAATATCTTTGGCTAACAGGGTTAAGGAAAATCCCAAAGCCTTTTATTCGTATATAAGGAGCAAGAGGGTAAGTCGGGAAAGGATTGGCCCACTCAAAGACAAAAGAGGGAATTTATGCGTGGAGTCAGAGGAAATGAGTGAGATTCTGAATGAGTACTTCGGTATTCACCAAGGAGAGGGACATGACGGATGTGGAGGCTAGGGATGGATGTTTAAATACTCTAGGTCATTTCGGCATAAGGAAGGGGGGGTTTTTGGGTATTCGAAAAGGCATTGGTGGCCAAGTCCCCAGGACCGGATGGGATCTATCCCAGGTTACTGAGGGAAGCGAGGGACAAAATAGCTGGGGCCTTAACAGATATCTTTGCAGCATCCTTGAGCATGGGTGAGGTCCTGGAGGACTGGAGAATTGCTAATGTTGTCCCTTTGTTTAAGAAGGGTAGCAGGGATAATCCAGGGAATTATAGACCTGTGAGCTTGACGTCAGTGGTAGGCAAACTATTGGAGAAGATACTGAGGGATAGGATCTATTCACATTTGGAAGAAAATAGACTTATCAGTGATAGGCAGCATGGTTTTGTGCAGGGAAGGTCATGTCTTACAAACCTAATAGAATTCTTTGAGGAAGTGACAAAGTTAATTGATGAGGGAAGGGCTGTAGATGTCATATACATGGACTTCAGTAAGGCGTTTGATAAAGTTTCCCATGGCAGGTTGATGGAAAAAGTGAAGTCGTATGGGGTTCAGGGTGTACTAGCTAGATGGATAAATAACTGGCTAGGCAACAGGAGACAGAGAGTAGTGGTGCAAGGGAGTGTCTCTAAATGGAGAAAGGTGACTAGTGGTGTTCCACAGGGATCCGTGCTCGGACCACTGTTGTTTGTGATATGATCTGGACGAAGGTATAGGTGGTCTGATGAGCAAGTTTGCAGATGATACTAAAATTGGTGGAGTTGCAGATAGCGAGGAGGACTGTCAGAGAATACAGCAAAATATAGATAAATTGGAGAGTTGGGCAGAGAAATGGCAGATGGAGTTCGCAAATGCGAGGTGATGCATTTTGGAAGATCTAATTCAAGAGCGGACTATATGGTCAATGGAAGAGTCCTGGGGAAAATTGATGTACAGAGAGATCTGGAAGTTCAGGTCCATTGTACCCTGAAGGTGGCAACGCAGGTCGATAGAGTGGTCAAGAAGGCATACAGCATGCTTGCCTTCATCGGACGGGTTATTGAGTACAAGAGTCGGCAGGTCATGTTACAGTTGTATAGGACTTTGGTTAGGCCACATTTGGAATACTGTGTGCAGTTCTGGTCGCCACATTACCAGAAGGATGTGGATGCTTTAGAGAGGGTGCAGAGGAGGTTCACCAGGATGTTGCCTGGTATGGAGTGTGCTAGCTATGAAGAAAGGTTGAGTAGATTAGGATTATTTTCGTTGGAAAGACGGAGGTTGAGGGGGGTCCTGATTGAGGTCTACAAAATTATGAGAGGTATGGACAGGGTGGATATTAACAAGCTTTTTCCAAGAGTGGGGGTGTCAATTACAAGGAGTCACAATTTCAAGGTGAGAGGGGGAAAGTTTAAGGGAGATGTGCGTGGAAAGTTTTTTACGCAGAGGATGGTGGGTGCCTGGAATGCTTTGCCCGTGGAGCACGTTAGCATAATTTAAGATGCATCTGGACAGATATATGAACGGGCGGGGAACAGAGGGAAGTAGATCCTTGGAAAATAGGCAACAGGTTTAGATAAAGGATCAGGATTGGCGCAGGCTGGGAGGGCCGAAGGGCCTGTTCCTGTGCTGTGATTTTCTTTGTTTTGTTCTTTGACACCCTGCACCATCCCAGAGACACTCACCTCGGTTTGGCACTTTATTGAAGAGGCTCCTGGGGCACTATCAGGTGCGCATCACAGCTGCTGCGGTATATCAGGTGGAGGACCCCCAAGGGGGCGGATGGTCAGAGGGCGGCCCAACCCCAGGGTCTAGCTGCTGTTCAGATGGATCTCGGGCCTCTGGAAAGGGCGGTCCCATCATTAATGGGGATGCAGACACAGAGCTAGGGACTACATGAGGGACTGTGTACAACCATCCAAGCCTGCAGATGCAGTTGGAGGAGTCCAATTGCCTGCAGGGGCAGGAGGAAGTGCCGACCATGCGTGCCACCCAGGCCAACTCACGGGTGTCGTCCGCAGTGGAGGGCTGGTTGGGGGGGAGGGGGGGGGGGGGGTGAAAGTATCGTCCATGTGTCAGGGTGTACAAGGTCTTGCCAATCTGTGCGGGCGGTGGCTGAGACACAGGACAGGGCAGCCCTGTCACAGGCAGCTATGTGCCAGGGCCACCTGGACATTGCAGCGGCGCTCCAGAGCTTGGCCCAGTCACAACAGGTTATGGCTGACCTGAGCCAGTCCCAGAGGGAGATAACCCAGTCCCTGTGCTCTATGGTCATGAGCATGGAGGCCCTGTTCGAGACAAGAGCTGGCCTCCAGCATTGGCAGCGCCAGGTGGCGGTGGAGCCCCAGGAGTTCGCTCCGGTCGTGCCTCGTCCCAAGGAGTAGCCCGGGGGCCAACAGGCTCCCCGAGGGAGGAGGTGGTGCTGGGACCCAAGCCGGCGACTCCCGCAGGGGAGGTGCCGAAACACCACAGCGCCTCTGATTTCCCCACTCCCCCTCCTGCCCCTGGCGCATACGGTGAACAGTGAGCAGAACAAGGTGGCAATGAGCCACATGGGTCAGGCATCCATGCCCAGTCGTTCCAGAGGACTGCCGCCAAAGGAAACCTATGTCACAGGGTAGGAATCACATAGACCGCCTTCACCCCTGATGTACAGCCTACGACGTAGCGTTAGGGCCTGTAAATCCAGAAAGGTAGACATCAGTTAAGTTGGCATGGGTGCAGCACACAACATAGTGTTAGATGCTTTGGTACAAACCATTGCAGAAATGTTCACCTGTTATTTTCAAAATAAATACCTGTGCACAAAAGTTCCAACCTGCCTTGGTGCTCTTTCAGAGGGGTGTGAGGGATGGGATGGACTGTGCTGGCTGCAGGGGGGGTGCCGGGGGCGCGGGTGATTTGGGAGGACGTTGGAGCTGGGCATGGGCTGTGGCCGACAGGCATATCGCCCCGGAAACGCACACCCAGACCCTGTCCCCACCTCCGCCACCCCAAGGGTTCGATGGGACTGTGTGATGGATTGGCTAGGTCACTTGCAGGGATCACCCATGTGTATGGCCAGGGAAGGTGGGGAGTTGGTGGCATGGGGTGTTTGTCGAATGGCCAGGTCCCCTAGTCGGTGAACCTGGTGGCGATTAGAGCATCCCGTGCATGCTAGCTCTGGTGCACATGTTCTGTGGCCTCCTGTGTGCTCAGGCCCCATGCCTTGCCCATCCTGGCACTCCTACGCATCCTCTTTGTCAGGCGAGGACAAAGAGTTCACCCACCTCGACCAAGACGTCACGCTTCTGCCGCGTGATGTTGTGCAAGGTGCAGAAGGCCACCACAATGTGGGAGACCCTCCTAGCGCTACTCTGGAGGACCCCTGCAGAACGGTCCAGGCACCTGAACCACATCTTCAGGATACCGATGCACCGCTTGATCATGCCCCCAGTGCCGGCATGGGCGCCGTTGTAGCAGGTCTCATCATTGGTCTGTAACCTCCAGATAGGCGTCATCAGCCTCAACCACAACGGATAACTCCTGTCGCCCAGGAGCCAACCACTCAACCGGGGGTCTGCCTCGAATGTGTCAGGAAACGTTGAGTGCTCCAGGTTGACGGCTGCGTGCATTGGGTATCGGGCGCAGACATGCATGATGCACAGCTCATGGTCACACACCAGTGGAACTCCTTTTGGCTTGTGAAGACCGGCCTGTCATGGGCTGGTACTCGTAGGGCTACATGCATCCCCTCAATCACTTACTGGAATTGGGGCATCCTGGCCCATGATGGCGAAGCCTGCTCCCTCGGCACCCTGGTGGGCTTGGTCCACATTGAATCTGATATATTGTGCCGAATGGGCTTACAGGGCCTCTGTGATGGTGCGGGTGCACCTGTACACCAAGGTCTGTGAGATCTCAGACAGGTCCCCACTCAGCGTCTGGAAGGATCCTGTGGCGTAAAGTTCAGGGCAGCCACTGGAGACAGACAGCATGTATAGGAAGTGGAGAGAAGTGGGGTTGGTTAAGGTGAGGAATCTGTTCCTGGAAGAGAGGTTTTTCCAGTATAGAGGAACCAAAGGAGACGGTAGAGCTCCCGAGTGGTAGTGAGTCCAGATACTTGCAGGTAAGGGACTTCACGCAGAAGGTTTGGAACGAGTTCACCAGGCTACCTAAGAATGCCTTGTTGGAGCTTCCCGGAGCTGCTGCTTCCGGACATGGAAAGGGAGGGCAGGACCGGAGACATATATGGGTGGCTGGGAGAGCAGGGAGGTGAGCAGGTGGTGAAGATTAAATAGAAGTAGGAGGGGGAGCTGGGAGGAGAGATAAACTGGGGAGTGTGGAGTGAGGCGCTATGCAGGGTAAACGTGACCTCCTCGTGTGCAAGGATAAGCCTGAAACAGTTCAAGGTGGTACATAGGGTGCATACGACTCGGACAAGAATGACTGGGTTCTTCCAGGGAGTGGCAGGCGAGTGTGGGAAGTATGAATGGGATCCAGCAAATCATGCATATATGTTCTGGGGTTGCGAGAAGTTAGAGAGATTCTGTGCGGGAGTGTTCACGGCACTAACGAGGATAGTATGGGAGGAGGTTGGGCTGGACCCTTTGGTGGCAATATTTGGAATATGAAAAAATGAAATCGCTTATTGTCATGAGTAGGCGCCTGTCCGGGGAGGCTGGTACGGGAATATCAGGGAATTCCGAGCTGATGGAGGAAGGCTGGTACGGGAATATCAGGGAAGTCCGAGCTGACGGACGGGAGGAAGGCCAATGTTGAGGCCTTTGCCTCTCTGGTTGCCTGGTGAAGGATCTCACTGAAATGGTGGTTGGCAAAGCCCACCGGGAGTGGCGGCCTGGCTGAGACTTGTACGACTTTCTCCATCTGAGAAAGATCAAATACGAACTGAGGGGTTCGGTGGAGGACTGTGAGGCAAAGTGAGGAATATTCGTGGCCATGTTTGAAGAGCTGTTCATCGTGGGGAGAGAAAAGGGGAAAAATTTGTACAAACTGTATAATTGTGTGTGGGGAGGATGTTCTCTGGATTGTTTATGTTTTGTGACAATAAATTTGGAATAAAATACATTAAAAAAACAATGCGACATATGGATTATAATGTTGAGAAGTGTGAAGTTATTCACTTTGGCAGTAAGAATAGTAGGGCAGGATATTATTCAAAAGATGTGAAACATGTAGACGCTGATGTTTAGAGGGACTCGGGCATATTGGCACAAGGAACACAGAAAATCATCATGCAGGTACAGCAAATTACATGTTGGCCTCTATTGCAAAGGGATTGGCGTACAAGAATAAGGAAGATCTGCTGCAATTGTGCAGTGCTTTCGTGAGGTTACACCTGGAATACTATGTGCAGTTGTGGTCTCCAGATTTAAGGACCTAAAGGCTTGCAGGTGGTATAGCAAAGGTTCACCAGATTGGTTTCTGGGGTGAGAGGGTTGTGCTGTGATGGAAGGTTGAGTAAATTAGGTCTATACTCTCTGAAGTTTAGAAGAATGTGAAGTGATATCATTGAAAGTTGTGGTTGCAGTCCTGAAAATCATTACTTTAATTGAAAAGTACTTTCGGTGAATGAGGGCAGCACAGTAGCACAATGGATGGCACTGTTGCTTCACAGCTCCAGGGTCCCAGGTTCGATTCCCAGCTTGGGTCACTGTCTGTTCGGAGTCTGCTCGTTCTCCCTGTGTCTGCGTGGGTTTCCTCCAGGTGCTCCGGTTTTCTCCCACAATTCCTGAAAGGCGTGCTGTTAGGTGCATTGGACATTCTGAATTCTCCCTCTGTGTACCTGAACAGGCGCTGCAATGTGGTGGCTAGGAGCTTTTCACAGTAACTTCATTGCCTTGTTAATGTAAGCCTACTTGTGACAATAAAGGTTATTAAAAAAAAAGTTCCCATAAGAATCAATTAAAGACAGTATTCGGTTCTTTTGGACATTTTTCACCAGAAAAAGAAGTGTACAAATTGAAATACAGTACTATACATGTGCAGTACTGCACACTCCTAACTGAAACAACTTGCAAAATAAAATACATCACAAAATATCAAACAAATACCATTTACAATACACTTAAATTATCTTTAAAAATTAGTTCAGTACTCACATCAGTACTGGGATTTTAGATTTACCAGGCTCCATCTGGTGGCAGATGTTGTTCAGTTCAGGTAGTAACTGAAGTCTGAAGTTTGACCACTAGATGGTGCCCTGGGCTGAGTGCACATTCAGAAACAATAGCAAGAGTCAGAAATTGGGAGTCACTGAAAAACAGACCCCAAGGACTAAAGTAAGAAAAAAGGCTGGGAAGCAAGGATAGGAGTCGGCAAGGCCAGGATAGGTAAGGGCAGGAGTTGGCAAGGTTAGAATCGTCAAAGCTAGGAACTGGCAAGGGCAGAAGACAGCAAGGCTGGGAGCAAGGCTGTCAGTTGACAAGGCCAGGAGTCGGTGAAGATGGGAATTGGCAAAGCTGGGAATTAACAAGGACGGGATAGGCATGGACATGAGTTGACAAGGGTGGGAATGGGAGGAGGATGTACTGAGGGTGAGTGTGTAAGCAATGTGGGAAAAGTCATGAGAGCAGACATGCCGCAGAAGAGGAAATATTTTGCAAACAATATTATAGTGAAACTGGCAACGTGAAATGGATATATTGACACTCATTTGTTAATGACATTAAAGTGAAATAATGTAAAGTGAGTCAACATTATGTGGGGACATACAGCACAATATTCTGAAAGGTATTGACAAGATAAACAATGAGATGTGTTCCTCACTGAAGAATCTATAACACGGGGGTACTGCCGATCCCGTCCACATGGGCAATTGAAAATCAAACACCAAAAATCAATTTGTGTCTGATTACACTCCTGTGAAGCACTTTTTACAACTAAATTCAAGTTTTTGTTGCATGAAGAGTTTTGTTTATTGTAGTAATCCACGGGAGGCAGGAGTTCCGTCACCACACCAATATTTATTTACAATAACGATATTACAGGGGCAGCTACAAACAGTGCTGCTAGCAGTCCAGTCAACTTAAGACTGGCTCACAAAGCCTACACAGGTGCTTATAATGGCCCCCTCAATGAGCTATCATTGAGGGAGCACATACTCGAATTGGCCAACCAATAGAGCCAATTGGAGTTCATTACACCCCCCCCCCCCCCCCAAGGTCCGAGGAATTCCTGCCAGCTGGCATTCCTCTGAGCTTCTTCCTGCTCCTCATGTCTGGGTCTGTCACCTCTGTGTCATCCGCCGGGTCGTTCTCTGAAATGGACGGGGTGTACCTTATAGGTGCCCGTCTTTTCCTTGACGACCTCCTTGGAAGTTGTTCTTCCTCCTCCTTGTGGAGAGGTGTCGCGGCGGCCTCGTCGAACGTGTCCATCTCCGACTCTGACGACTGGATGACGGGGTCTGGAGAAATTGCTCGGGGCTGGGCTATCCCAGCTTGAGGCGGTCCTGCTTCGCCTGCCTCCAGGTGTGGTTCCGCTGCCCTTATTTGGTCTAAGTGTTTCTTCAGCACCTTACCTCCTATCAAAACCTCATAGGATATGGGCCCTTTTTGGGACTCTACCGTGCCTTTGACCCACATTGGTCCATTCCAATAATTCTTGACCCAAACCGGTGCCCCCACCTGGAAATGTCTCTGCTGCCAACTATTATCATGCCCCCTGCGTTTGGCCTCCTGTTGATTCTCCATTTTCCCCATTAAATTTGGGAAAAGGAGACTCAGCCTCGTTCGCAGCGCCTTCTCATTAAGAGTTCAGCTGGCGGTATGCCCGTTGTGGAATGCGGTGTGATCCTGCAATCAAACAGCCAGCGGGAGAGCTTTGTGTCCATTGACGCTGCCGGCTGCTTCTTGAGTCCCGCTTTAAGTATCTGGACCGCTCTCTCTGCCAGGCCGTTGGTCGCTGGATGGTAAGGGGCCGTTTTGATGTGATGGACTCCGTTTTCCTTCAGGAATTTTCCAAATTCCCCACTTGTGAATGCCGTTTCGTTGTCCGACACCAATACCTCCGGAAGTCCATGTGTTGCAAACGAGGCCCTGAGCTTTTCAATTGTCGATGCTGTGCTTGCCGCGTTTACCCGGTGGACGTCCAACCATTTGGAGTGGGCGTCCACTATCACCAAAAACATTGAGCCCATGAAAGGGCCGGTGTGGTCAATATGCAGGCGGGTCCATGGTCTGCCTGGCCATTCCCACGGGTGCAATGGCGCCGCTGGTGGCACTCTTTGCCCCTGTTGGCACTCCTGGCACCGACGTACCAAGGCTGCTACGTCTGTGTCCAAACCTGGCCACAAAACGTAGCTTTGAGCTAGCATCTTCATTTTAGACACCCCTGGGTGTCCGTGATGTAACTCGGTTAAGATTGCCTGACGGCAATTACCCGGGCACCCCATAATAGGATACCGTCTTCTACGGTTATTTGGTCCTTTCTGCTCCAGTATGGGTGCATCTGGGGCTCCACTGGTCTTTCCAGTTCCCCTGTTAGCAGCAAATGCTTCATCTTGGCTAAAACTGGGTCTTTTTGCGTCCACAACCGAATATGTTGTGCGTCTACTGGTAGGCTGTCCAAAAAATTTAGAGTCATTACTGTCTCCTCTACTTTTGGTATTTGCGGCGGAGTGTCCAGGAGGGGAAGTCTGCTCAAAGCATCTGCATTTGCTACTCGTGTTCCCGGTCTGTGCTCCAGAATGTATCTATACACCGCCAGTAGCAATGCCCAGCGTTGGATTCTAGCTGATGCAATCGTGGGTATTGACTTGTCTTCTTTTAATAACCCTAATAACGGCTTATGGTCTGTCACTATGGTGAATTTCCGCCCGTACAGATACTGGTGAAATTTTTTTACTGCGAATATCACCGGCAGTCCTTCCTTCTCGATTTGGGCGTACTTCCTCTCAGCCATCGCCAAGCTGCGAGGGGCTGGTTTAGCTCACCAGGCTAAATCGCTGGCATTTAAAACAGGCCAGCAGCACGATTCGATTCCCGTACCAGCCTCCCCGAACAGGCGCTGGAATGTGGCGACTAGGAGCTTTTCACAGTAACTTCATTGAAGCCTACTCGTGACAATAAGCGATTTTCATTTTCAAAGTCCTCGAAGCATAGGCTATTGGCCGTTCTTCCCCATTCCTTCCTCTATGGGCTAAGACGGCTCCTACCCCGTAGGGGGATGCATCACAAGTGACCACCAACTCCTTCCTTGGGTCATAATGCTCTAGGACATTTTCGGATGACAGCTGTTCCTTAATGTCCCTAAATGCTCGGTTTTGGCGGGCGGACCATTTCCATTCTTGCCCCTTTTTTAATAGCTGGTGGAGGGGTTCTAGGATGGACGCCCTATTTTCAATAAATTTTCCATAGTAGGTTACCAACCCTAGAAAAGATCGTAACTCCTGGACCGTGGTGGGAGCTGGGGCATCTTTTATTGCCCTTACTCTGTCTTCTAATGGGTGTAAGCCTGACTCGTCTACTTTATATCCCAGGTACGTCACTTGTGGGGCCAGAAAAACAAATTTTTCCGCCAGCCTTCTCAGGCGGGTCAAGAAATTCGTGACTGACTCCCTGTCTTCCCGCTTCGCTGTGTAGAATCTGTACCTACGCAAAATGAGGGGTGGTTTTGGGTCGTAGTGCTCTTTCAGCAATTCCGTTACTTCTTGGAAAGTTTTCGTGTACGGCGCATCGGGATAAGTCAGACTACGTATAATGGCGAAAGCTGAGGGTCCGCACACCGACAGCAGGATAAGCCGTCTCCTTTCGTCCGTCAGTATATGATTTGCCCGGAAGAAGCAACACATTCTCTCCACATACTGGGACCAGTCCTCAATAGCCGGGTCGAATGCCTCTAACCTCCCAAAAAACGGCATTTTAAAACTGGCAAGGCTTACCCTCCGAGTGCGGCAGCTGGTCGCCGCAAAATTCTTAGTTTACCTCGTCGCCACTGTAGTAATCCACAGGAGGCAGGAGTTCCGTCACCACACCAATATTTATTTACAATAACGATATTACAGGAGCAGCTACAAACAGTGCTGCTAGCAGTCCAGTCAACTTAAGACTGGCTCACAAAGCCTACACAGGTGCTTATATGGCCCCCCCTCAATGAGCTATCAGTGAGGGAGCTTATACTCGAATTGGCCAACCAATAAATCCAATTGGAGTTCATTACACTTATATTTATAGATATATTGTGATACCATCTGTAGATGCAGATTTCATAATTGGGCTTGAGGCAAGCTCAATTGGCAGGCAGGAGCTGACTTCAGTATGCATTCTCCAAAGGCACCTGCTGGCTTGCAGATTAGTCTAGACACTATGGATGGGGTTCTCTGGCCTCATCTGGGGCGGGACCTTTCGCGTTCCAGCCAAAACTCCGTTCACTCTCAGTGGCACTGGAAAATCCCAGATGTGAATGAGCATGGACGATATCTGCCTTTGGCATTGATTTAAACTGCCCAATGGGAACGGTGCATGAGAGGGGTTATTATCCTCCAGTTCCATTTATCGACTTTGAAGTTGCTTGAGATTTGCACAGGGCAAATCCCAATAGCTGAACTATGGTGGGTGCTGTAGAATGGCTGGAAGAGGCCAAAGTAAATTTTAAAATGTCAGGAGGAACAGGAATGCCCCCGGCAAGGAGTCCATAGGCATCCCCAGACGTCACCTTGCCTTACATTCCCTGACTGATGGATATTGTCTACTTTGTCTTGGTCCTCGCCACCAGCATTTACCTGATGCTGGGGACTGTTCCTTTTAGTTCTCAGAGCAGAGAGCTCCCATGACAATTCTTGCTCATGCCAACCAACCATGATATCATTGGACTGAAGAAAATGTTTAATATTTAATAAGGTCCAGTTGTTAAAAATTTGACAAACTTGATTGAGTTATTTGATGATGTAATGAAGAGAGTTGATGAGAGTAGTGTAGTTGATGTTTTTTCATGAAATTTTGAAAGATGCTTGACGAAGTACCACATGACAGATAAGTTAGCAGAATTAAAGTCCATGTGATTCATGTATATGAAATTGGCTAAGGTTCAGAAAGTGGATAGTAGTTGTGAATGGTTGTTTATCAAACTACAGTGAACTATACTGCAGGTTATGCCCCCCCCCCCCCCCCCCCCCCCCCCGCTTGCAGCTCTAGCTGCTGATACGGCGCCTAGCACTCCCGGTTCCAAGGCCGCGCATGAGCATTCAGCCCGTGGACCTGGACCACCAAAGTAGTGCCTCCCCATGGGTGGCTTGCGCTCCCCGGAACCACCTGAACCACCTGTCCACAGTGCCCCCAGCCCCGAAAGAAGCCTCACCCGCCCGCGGATCGGCCCTCGGACTGAATCCACAGCTGCCACACGAGGTTCCCGAATGGCTGGGACCATGAGAGTCCCACGCCATCAGGAACTCAGCCAGTCAGGGACGGAGCATCCCGAGGCAGGCCTCAGGCAATGGCCTGAGGCAGTGGATAATTGGCACGGCATATTCCTAGAGTGCCAGGTTGAGTCAGCAGCACTGTGCCCCTGGCACTGTGTCCCACACATTCGTAACCCTATCCCCACCCTCACCCGGAGGGCGTCTGGACCTCCCACCCTGCACCACATGCCAGCACCCATACCAGCCGACATGTCCCGGTGCCCTGGCCACTGAAGCCACCAGCTAAATACCCCCTGAGCTGCATGCTTCGGATTGTCTAACTGATGCACTATCAATTACGACGAGATGAGAGTGGAGTGTAATCGAGGCTTTATTACGCAGGGTGTGCAGCCTTCTGCAGCTGCTGCCGAAATGGCTGCAGCTCGGAGAGCCCACACATTTATACTCCGCCTACTGGGCGGAGCCAGCAGGCAGGGATCTACCCCCGTACTTGTAGTACAGGAGCCTTACCGTAAAAAAACCTCATATGCGATATATACAATACAACAGTGGTGACTACTACATTCACCCCCTGTTAAAAAAGACTCCAGCGGGGGTGGTGGAAGACTATTTACATGCACACGTTTAACATTTTAGGAAAAGTTTACAAATTCAGACGATCAGGCGCCTTGATCCTTCATTGCGAGCGGCGTAGTCCCGGTGGCGATGCAGATGTCGGATCGATCACAAGTGACTCCGGGAGCGTGTCGACCTCATCTTAATCCCCGAGTGGGACCAAGGGGAGGACGGATCGTCCTGGAGCGGGGACTGTGGTGAGATGCGCTGGGGGGAGGGAGGGTGGCGCCTGGTCCGGGGGGGGGGGGGGGGGGGGGGTGGGACCCAGGTCCCTGAGGGAGACTGTGTCTTGGCGGCCATTGGGGTACGCCACGTAGGTGTACTGCGGGTTCATGTGAAGTAGCTGTACCCTCTCGACCAACGGGTCCGCCTTGTGGAGCCGCACGTGCTTGCGGAGGAGAACGGGTCCTGGAGCTGCCAGCCACATTAGGAGCAAAAGTCCCCAGAGGTGGACTTCCTGGGGAAGAAAAAGAGTCGTTCATGAGGTGTTTTGTTAGTCGCAGTGCAAAGGAGCGACCGAATGGAGTGAAGGGCGTCGGGAAGGACCTCCTGCCAGCGGGAGGCCGGGAGATTCCTGGACCGTAGGGCCAGCTGGACAGCCTTCCAGACTGTCCCATTCTCCCGCTCCACCTGCCCGTTTCCCCAGGGGTTGTAGCTGGTCGTCCTGCTCGAGGCGATGCCCTTGCAGAGCAGGTACTGGTGCAGTTCATCACTCATGAATGAAGATCCCCGGTTGCTGTGGACATAGGCGGGGATACCGAACAGAGCGAAGATGGTGTTGAGGGCTTTGATGACAGTGGCAGACGTCATATCGGGGCATGGGACGATAAAGGGGAATCTGGAGTATTCCGTTAAGAAAGTACGTGTTTCGGTCGGTGGAAGGGAGGAGCCACTTGAAATCCACGCTGAGGCATTAAAAGGGGCGGGAGGCCTTCACCAGGTGCGCTCAGTCTGGCTGGTCGAAGTGCAGTTTACACTCCGTGCAGACCTGGCAGTCTCTGGTGGTAGCCCTGACCTCCTTGATGGAGTAGGGCAGATTGCGGGCCTTTACGAAGTGAAAAAAAATAGGTCACCCCTGGGTGACAGAGATCGTCGTGCAGGGTCTGGACTCGGTCCACTTGTGCGCTGGCACATGTACCTCGCGATAGGGCATCGGGGGGCTCGTTGAGCTTACTGGGGCAATACAAAATCTCGTAATTGTAGGTGGAGAGCTCGATCCTCCACCTGAAGATCTTATTATTTTTGATCTTGCCCCGCTGTGTGTTGTTGAACATGAAGGCAACCGACCGTTGGTCAGTGGGGAGAGTGAATCTCCTGTCGGTCAGGTAATACCTCCAATGTCACACAGCTTCTACGATAGCTTGGGCCTCCTTCTCGTCGTCGGAGTGCCGAATTTCGGAGGCATGGAGGGTGCGGGAAAAGAATGCCACGGGCCTGCCTGCCTGGTTGAGGGTGGCAGCCAGAGCAATGTCTGATGCATCACTCTCGACTTGGAAGGGGAGCGTCTCATCAACCGCGTGCATTGCGGCCTTGGCGATGTCGGCTTTGATACGGTTGAAGGCCAGGTATGCCCCGGCCGTCAGTGGGAAAACGGTGGAGTGAATAAGTGGGCGGGCCTTGTTCGCATAGTTTGGGTCCCACTGGGCGCAGTGTGAGAAGAACCCCAGGCATTGTTTGAGGGCCTTGGGGCAGTGGGGGAGGGGGAGTTCCATGAGGGGGCACATGCGATCGTGGTCGGGCCCTAGAACTCCATTTTGAACCACATAGCCAAGGATGGCTAATCGGTTCGTGCTGAACACGCACTTCTCCTTGTTATAGGTTATGTTGAGGAGTTTGGCGGTATGGAGGAACTTGGAAAGGTTAGCGTCGCGGTCCTGCTGGTCGTGGCTGCAGATGGTGACATTATCCAGGTCCAGGAAGGTGGCCCGCAGTCCGTACCGGCCAACCATTCGGTCCATCTCCTGTTGGAAGACCGATACCCCGTTAGTGACGCCGAATGGAACCCAAAGGCGGCCGTCCTCTTCAAACGCGGTGTACTGGTGGTCCGCCTTGCGAATGGGGACCTGGTGGTAGGCAGATTTCAGGTCCACTGTTGAGAAGACCCGGTACTGTGCAATCTGATTGACCACATCAGATATGCATGGGAGGGGGTACGCGCCGAGCTGTGTGCACTGATTGATGGTCTGACTGTAGTCAACGACCATCCTGTCTTTCTCCCCAGTTTTCACAACTACCACTTGGGCTCTCCAGGGGCTGTTTCTGGCCTTGATAATACCTTCCCGTAGCAGCCGCTGGACCTCAGACCTGATGAAGGTCCTGTCCTGGCGCTGTACCGCCTGCTCCTGGTGGCGACGGCTTTGCAATGCGGGGTGAGGTTCGCAAACAGAGAAGGCGGGTCGACCTTCAGGGCCATGAGACCGCAGACAGTAAGGGGTGGTACGGGTCCGCCAAATTTCAGGGTTAGGCTCTGGCGGTTGCACTGGAAGTCCAGGCCGAGTAGCAAGGCAGCGCAGAGGTTGGGTAGGACGTAGAGCCGGAAGCCGCTGAACTCTACGCCCTAGATGGTGAGGGTGGCGGTGCAGTACCCTGGATCGCCACGGGGTGGGATTACCGTATCATATATCACCTTACCGTATCGGGGTGGATGAAGCTCTCAGTGCTCCCGGAGTCCAGAAGGCATGATGTCTCATGCCCATCGACCTTCACTATCGTCGACGCGGTCGCGAGGTTGTGTGGTCGGGACAGTTCGATCGTGATGGAGGCAAGACGCGGCTGGTGTTGGAAGGCCCTTGGCTGGTCGGCGGCATTTGCAGGCGATGAGCGGCCCGATGTGGTGCCCGTCGAGCAGGGGTCCTGGGGCGGGGAATATGGCGGCACCCACGGGGCGCATGTGGCGGGCGGCGTTAAAGATGGTGGCGCCCACAGGCTGCACATGTCCTGAGGCAAGCAAGATGGCGGCGCCCACGGGCCGCACGTGGGGGGGTGCAGGGACAATAGTGACGAATGAGCGGGCCTGGTACACAGCAGCGAAATGTCCCTTCTTCCCGCTGGACCTGCAGAGTGCGCTCCATGCCGGACAGCACTGCCGGGGGTGTTTTGTCTGTCCGCAGAAGTAGCACTTGGGTCCCCCGGGGTTGGTTGGTTGCTGTGCGGCGCAGGCCTGGGGTTGACTGAGGGTGGTCGCTGGTGGGGTCCACGATGGGGTGTTCACTGGTGGGGTTCATGATGCCCTGGAGGGGTGGGCCATGCGGTTGGGAGAGTACGCCTGTACATTTCGGGAGGCGACTGTGAGTGAGATTGCGAGTTTCTTGGTCGCCGCGAGGTCGAGGGTAGCCCCGTCTAAGAGGCACTGGCGGATGTAAGCTGACCCTATGCTGTAACGAAAGCGTCTCTAATTGGAAGTTCAGAATGTTCAATGACCAAAATGCCCTGGCAATTGCAGTCCCTCGCCAGGGCGTGCAGCGCGCACCAGAAATCTTCCACAGACTCACCGGGGTGCTGATGCCACGTGGACAGGAGGTGCCTGGTGTAGAATATTTTGGTCCGCTGAGCGTAGCTCTCCTTCAGTAGCGCCATGGCCTCAGCGTAGGTAGGTGCGTCCCGGATGAGCGGAAAGATATCGGAGCTCAGCCGCGTGTACAGGGTCTGGAGCTTCTGTGCCTCTGAGGGGATTCTGTCGCAGATCCGATGTATGCTTCAAAGCAAGCTAGCCAATGTGAGAAGACCGACTTGGCGTTGTCCGCTTGAGGGTGCAGCTGCAGGCGATCAGGCTTGATGTGGAGATCCACCGTTGTAAAATTTCTGCGTAATAAATTGATGCGCTATCAATTATGACGAGAGTAGAGTGTAATCGAGGCTTTATTACGCAGAGATGTGTAGCCTCCCGCTGCTGCTGCCGGAATGGCTGCAGCCCGGAGAGCCCACACATTTATACTCCGCCTACTGGGCGTACTGTAGTACAGGAGCCCTACCGTAATACACCTCGTATATATGCGATATATATAATACAACAGTGGTGACAACCACACTAACACTGTGCATTTTCTGTTCCCCCAGGAGGCCGCCATAACAGCCGGGGCGGGAAAAGACTGGAGGGGGATCACCGGACTTGCGGCCCCTCACCGCGGCAGAGGTTGGGGCCTGGACGTAGTAGGCGGGCCTGAGAAAAGGGCAGTTGAGATTGGCGTCAGACGAGGAAGTGAGACCCCACTGAGACACCACACCCACACCACCCTCACCCCCACACCACCCTCACCTCTATCACCCACACACAACCCTCACCCCACACCCCCTCACCCCCACACCACCTTCACACAACTCTCACCCCAAACCGCTTTCACCCCCATACCACCCTCATCCCCACACCACCCTCATCCCTACACCCACATCGCCCCCTCACCACTGCTCAACTGAAACTCGCCTCCCGCCCCCGATCTAATCATGCATCTTGTCTTGGGTCTTGCAGGAGTTGCTGGTGATGGGTGACATGACACAGACGCAGAGGGAGGTGGCCAGTCCCAGAGGGAGATGGCACAGTCACTGGCTGATGTGGCACAGACCCAGATGGAGGTGGTTCTCTCCCTGTGCTCTATGGCCATGAGCATGCAGATCCTGGCCGAGACGAGAGCAGGCCTCCAGGACAGGCAGGGGCAGGCGGCGGAGGATCCTCAAGGGATAGGACCGCTTGGACCTCTGACCCATGGAGTCTCCCGGGGGCCACCTAACACCCCGAGAGAAGAGGAGGTGATGCGGCCCGTGCTAGTGGCTCCCGCAGGGGAGGTGCTGAACACCTTGGACTCTTCCCCTTCTGTCCCTGGTGCATCTGGTAGGCAGCAGACAGAACGGGGTGGCTCCATGCCACCTGGAACACCCAAGCAGCAGCCGGGCCCATCCAGGCCCAGTCGCCTTAGAAGACTGGGCTGGTTTAGCTCACTGGGCTAAATCGCTGGCTTTTAAAGCAGGCCAGCAGCATGGTTCGATTCCCGTACCAGCCTCCCCGGATAGGCGCCGGAATGTGGCGACTAGGGGCTTTTCACAGTAACTTCATTGAAGCCTACTCGTGACAATAAGTGATTTTCATTTCATTTTCATTTCATTTCAAGACCCCTGCCATGGGACCAAGGTTGCAAGACAGCAATCACAGCAGGCCACCTCCACTCCTGATGTACCATCTGGGGATCCACCTCGATGTAGTGCTAGGGCCCGTAAGGCCAGAAAAACAGACACCAGTTATGTTAGTACGGATGCAGGGCACAGTTCATTGGTAGGGGCTGGGGCAAATTTCTGAATATATGTTTTCACATTAAACACCTGCGCACAATGTTACAACTTGCCTTGGTGCTCTGTAAGAAGGGTATGGGGGGTGGGCTGGTCTGGTCTGGTCTGGCCGCAGAGGGGGCGCGGATGGGGGAAATTGTCAGCTCGCCTGCAGGGAATACCTAGGCAAAAGTGGAAAGTGCTACTGTGGGCAGGAGTCAGACGTTGTTGAACCATGCGGAGCACCAGAGCTCACCGCAGAGCGGGTTGTCATTATCCTCCATCCCATGGACCAAAGCCGCTGTTACTGCCAACCCAGGACCTACACGCCATAGTGCGGCAGGTATGTATCACGGAGAAGGTTGCAGGCGGTGGAGGGGGGGGCGTTGGAATACGGTGTCTGTGCTCCTGGCCAGTCCCCCCCTCCCCTTAGTCAGTAAACCTGGAGGTGATTAGAGCGTTCCATGCGCATTGGCCCTAGTGCATACATTGTGTGGCCTCCTCTGCCTGCCTGAGCCCCACAGCCTGTCCATCTTCACCCTCACCTGCATCCTCCTCGTTGGACGAGGCGTGGCGTTCATCCTTCTCCTCCAGCACGTCGCCCCTCTGCTGTGCGATGTTGTGGAGGATCCAGCAGGCCTCCACAATGTGGGTCATCCTCCCAGCACCATACTGAAGTGGCCCTCCAGAGGGATTCAGGCATCTTCAGGAGGCCAAAGTACCACTCAATCCGGCTCCTGGTCGCGGCATGGGCGTCATTGCAGCAGGTTTCAGCGTGGCCTGTGACCTCCGGATAGGCGTCATAAGCCACGAACACAGCGGATAACCCCTGTCGCCCAGGAGCCAACCCTTGAGCCGATGGGTGCGCCTCGAAGCGGCCTGGAATTGCCAAGTGTGAAGGATGAAGTCATCGTGCACACTGTCTGGGTATCAGGTGCAGACGTGCATCTGATGATCAAACACCAGCTGCACGTTCATCGAGTGGAACCCCTTTTGGTTTGTGTATTGTGCTGACTGGGCATATAGGGCCTCTGTGACGGCGCGGATGCACCTGTGTACCGAGCTCTGTGAGATCCCTGATAGGTCCCCATTTGGCACCTGGAAGGAGCCTGTTGCGTAGATGTTCAGGACGACCGTCGCCTTGACGGCCACCGGGAGTGGGTGTCCTCTCCATTCCCCCACGGTGCCAGGTGCTCCATGATCTGGCAGATATATTGCACTGTTCCCCTGTTCAACCGGAGTCTTCGAAGGCATGCCCGGTCCGGCAGGTCCTTGAATGACAGGCTCTGCCAGTACTCACGAGGCCCCATGCGGTGCCTCCTTTGCACCTCCTCGTCCACACCTGTTGGCCAGCCAGCACTTCATCCTCAGCAGCTACCTCCTGTTCCTCTGGGACATACTCCATGCTGCACAATCCACTGCTGCCGCTTCCTCCTCCTCAAGCAGCTCCAGCTTGTACATCTGCAGCGCATCACCCAGGGCTGCGGCGACTAGGAGGAAGGCCAACATTGCTGGTTGTATTCCAATATCCATTATCTTCAGGGGGTGAAAGGCTGACACGTTAGCATGGTGCATACCTCTGTGTCCAATCAGGTCTAACGGGCTACATGGTGTCCCTGGTTGGCACTGTGGACCCTGCTCCCGCATGACCCCCTCCCCCAACCCAGCCCAGTTGGTGCTGGCACTATGGGGGCCTCTGGCGCTGGCACCCGTCCCTGCTGCCAGGGATACCGTCAGCTGGAGCTGCTCTTGCCAGTGGAATGCTCCGTGGCCCCCGTCTGATGCCCACCTGAAGGCGCTACTACGGGCGTTGCCCTTGGATGGGCCATGTGATGCCCTTCCGGCGGATGGCTGCCA
The DNA here is from genome assembly GCF_902713615.1 of Scyliorhinus canicula. Lineage (NCBI taxonomy): Eukaryota > Metazoa > Chordata > Chondrichthyes > Carcharhiniformes > Scyliorhinidae > Scyliorhinus > Scyliorhinus canicula. The sequence continues at coordinate 230,288,846 of NC_052148.1, forward strand.
GTTGGGGAGGGGTGGTATGGTGCAGGGTGGGATTTGAAGGTGGTGGGGTGAGGTGGAGGGTGCGGGCTGGGTGCAGGCCCGCCAATAATATGCCAACTCCGTTTACATATGGAGTGGAACGCATTGTCACTGCTGTGCTGTCAAGGCACCGGAGAATTGTGATTTGACATGAAACGGACGGCCACCAAGATTTTGGTGTCTGTATCGATTCTCCCCCCCAATCATGTTTCCCGTGTCAGCTGACGTTGAATCCCACCCACCATATCGAAAACTGGCATACAGGTAAGAGATTCCATTTTTGCTAATTATTGATTCCAATGTATCTGGGCCAGGTCTGTTTTTCGCCTGCTGAAATTTGCCATCCTCTAATTATACGCGAGATTGTTCCTTGTCCTTTTCCTTCGCTACTCTAAATCTTACAATTCTATGATCACTATTCTCTAAATGTCCTCCAACTGACCCTTGATCCACTTGGCACAATTCATTCCCCAGAACCAAGTCCAGCAATGCCTTGTTATGGGCCAGGGTTTAGAGAACCCCAAGGTGTATCATGGAGTTCACCTGACCCACAACTTTTAATAGATTGTGGTATGGGGAGCACACGGCCCACTCTACAGGTGTGGTACAGCAGGAATGGAAAAGTATTTTTTAAAGCAAAACAATATTTATTCTATGAACTCAAGTTAACCTTTTTAAAACATACAGTGAACATCTTAGCCACCATGAATTCATATACAACCCCCAAAGAATATAACACGAAGTAATCCTTAAGCTGTCCTTTTAAATTCCATTAGACTTAAAAAATAAATTTTAACAGAAGCACATCAGGTTAAAGTCACTACTGAGCGCAGTTATTAGTTTTAAATCACTCCTTCTGGCTGTGACTGCAGCTATCCAGCTCTGAAAACAAAACTAAAACACATCCTGCAGTAAACAGCCTAAAACGGAAGTAAAAAGCTGACAGACAGCCCAGCTCCACCCACACTCCCACCCACACTCCTACCCACACTCTGACATCACTGATAAACACCTATTTCTTAAAGGTACATTTCTTAAACACCCATTTCCTAAAGGTACTCTCACATGACACCTCCCCCCGAGAAAAAAAAATAAACCATCAACTTTAAGATGGTTTCATTTTTCATCTTTTCACCATCCTTTTAGAAATGCACACAGTAAATATACTTTTTCATTTAAAAAAAAACACACGCAAAGAGATATAATAATATAGTCCATTTTGTTTTGTTCTTCTTCCTCCAACTGAAATCCTTCTTGATTGACAGTCTCTTTGAACAAGAAGGTCTTTGCATGATCCATCCATTTCTCTATGCCTCGGCATTTCTCTTTAAAGTCATATACTTTAGTTCAATCAAATCGCAGAGTCCCTTGTAATTCTCCAACACATGTGCATTGGTTATCACACTTTCAGGCAGTCAAATGCCTGTTGAAAGTCCACTGTCCACTGAAATTTTTGACGTTTCTTCAGGAAGTCCATCAGTGGAGCAACCACGTGACAAAACATTTTCACCAATGTTCGATCAAATCCGCTCATGCCAAGAAATCGCATTATTTCCCTTCGTCTCGAGGGTATTGGAAACTCCTCAAAGAAAGTGACTTGGGCTTTTCCAAATTCACTTTTGGCTAGGTTTATCATCAAACCCGCTTCCTGAAGTCGACCAAATAACTCCATCAGATGTTTTAAATGTTCTATCCATGTCTGGCTGAAAATTACCAGATCGTCAATGTATATCGCACAATTGGGTAATCCTGAAACAAATTTGTTAGTTAACCGTTGAAATGTGGCTGGGGCATTTTTCATGCCAAATGGCATAAATTTGATTTGGTATGTACCATCTGGAGTCACAAAAGCTGAAATCTCCTTCGCCCATTCAGATAAAGGTACCTGCCAGTAACCTTTAAGTAAATCCAGTTTAGAAATAAAAGCTGATTGTCCCACTTTCACAATGCAATCCTCCAAACGTGGGGTAGGATAAGAGTCTGTTCTTGTAACTGCATTAACCTTTCTATAGTCCACACACAACCGTTGGGTACCATCTCGTTTTGGTACCATCACTATGGGTGAGCTCCATTGGCTGCAACCCACTTAAATGATGCTATTTTTAAGCATATCCCAATCTCTTTGTTAACCTGCGCCAATTTTAAAGGGTTAAGTCTATCTGGATGTTGTTTGATTGGAACAGCATTTCCCACATCTACATCATGCATAGCCATTTTAGTACATCCCAATTTATCTCTACAAACTTGCCCATGTGATATCAATAACTCTTTCATGTCAGCCCATTTTTCCTCTGGAAGATAACTCAACTATTTATCCCAATTTTTAAGAACATCCTCGTTTTCCAATTTAATTTGAGGTTTGTCAAATTCACAGTCATCTGAATTTGGTTCGTCACTTTGAGTTAGAATCATTAAAACCTCCTTTTTCTCTCCTTCCCTTTCAAAGTACCTTTTAAGCATATTCACATGACACATTCGGTGAGTCTTCCTTCTATCTGGTGTTTTTACCACATAATTCACCTCACTTAATTTCCTTTCAATCTGATAAGGTCCACAAAACCTTGCTTTTAAAGGTTCACCTACCACTGGTAACAATACTAAAACTTTATCTCCACAGGCAAAACTACGAACTTTGGATTTCTTGTCCGCCACCCGTTTCATCACATTTTGTGCCACTTTTAAATGTTGTCTAGCCAATTCACCAGCTCTAGTTAATTGTTCCCTAAAATTTGACATGTAATCCAATAATGTTAGTTCCGACTTCTCACTCACCAATTTTTCCTTAATCAATTTAAGTGGTCCTCTTACCTCATGACTAAAAATTAGTTCAAAAGGACTGAATTTAGTTGACTCATTGGGTGCATCCCTAATTGCAAACAGTACGAATGGAATTCCTTTATCCCAATCCTCTGGATAATCTTGACAATAAACCCTCAACATTGCCTTTAATGTCTGATGCCACCTTTCTAACGCTCCCTGCGATTCTGGATGTTATGCAGTTGATTTAAATTGTTTTATTCCTAAGCTATCCTTAACTTCTTTGAATAACTTTGAAGAAAAATTTGATCCTTGATCCGATTGTATTTCTGTGGGTAGTCCATACCTAGTAAAGAATTCAAGTAACTCCTCCACAATCTTTTTAGCTGTAATATTACGTCCATTATCGTCAAACGACATTGATTCCCACTTTTTGTTTTAGGAAGCTGTCCTACGCAATCAATTAGGACCCTTGTAAAAGGTTCCTCAAATGCTGGAATAGGTATTAAGGGCGCTGGTTTTATCACTGCTTGTGATAAAATTTAATTACATTTTTATGTAGTCCAGGCCAATAAAAATGTTTCTGGATTTTAGCTGGAGTTTTCCTTATTCCCAAATGACCTCCCACTGGTACCTCATGTGCAACTCGCAACACCTCTTTTCTATACCCTACTGGCAATACTACTTGATGAACTTCTGCCCACTTTTCATCCGCCTGCATATGTAAAGGTCTCCATTTTCTCATCAAGACATCATTTTTATGGTAATAACACTCTGGTATACACTCAGATTTCTCTTCTGTGTATGCATTCTGATATATCCGGTTTATTTCTACATCTTTTTGTTGTAACCCCGCCAATTTTCCTGAACTAAAATTATCCACCTCATCCTCCACCTGTTCTGTTTCAACCATCTGATCAAAAATCGTTTCTGATAATTGAACTTCAACTTCATCTTCACTTTGATTTCTTCTCTTGTCTTAACTTGTGACTTTGCGACCTTGTTACTACACAATCAGGAAAAATCCCAGGATATTCGTCCTTCAACACTTCAGTTGTCTGATTTTCCACTGGCTTATCAACCACAGTAGGCACCACACCCACCTGCAATCCAGCTATAACATTACCCAAGATAAACTATATTCCTGGACAAGATAGTTTCTCTATTGCTCCTACTACCGCTTCACCACTCTTCACTGGACTTTCCAACCTTGCCTTATATAATGGAACACTACTCCTCTCACCCTGAATTCCACATATTATCACCTTTTCTGGCAACATTTTTCCCAAACCATATAACTCCTCATCTCTTACCATTAAAGATTGACTAGCTCCCGTATCTCCTAAAATTGTGACTTCTTTACCAGCTCCTCATGATACACAAGTAAACTTTACCCACACAAGTAAATTCTTTAAAAGGATCTGGCACCTTCTTATCAATCACCTCTTGATCAGGCTGTACAATCTTTTGCACCTCCTTCACTTCACTTGGGCTTTCCTTTACCACTTCAACAAACCCCACTGTCTTATCCTGTTTTACCATATCAGCCTTCCCAGTGCTTTTCTTCAACCACCAACACTGTAACTTTACATGGCCTAGTTTATTACAGTGAAAACATTTGAAACTTTTCATTTCTTTTCCACCCTCCTGGATTTCTTTTTTTAATCTGAGGTACACCCTCCTTATTATCTCCCATCAGATCACCTTTGCCTTTACCACTTGAGTATTTCTCATGTCCCCAGTTTCTATCCCTCACCGGCTGAAACTGATGTCAGAAGCCAAGCTTGATTTTGAACTAATTCATAATCATCTGCCATTTCTGCTGCTAATCTCGCAGTTTTAACTCTCTGCTCTTCCACATGAGTTCTCACTACATCAGTAATTGAATTTCTAATCTCCTCCAAAAGTATAATTTCTCTGAGAACTTCATACGTTTGGTCTATTTTCAAAGCCCTTATCCACCGATCAAAATTACTCTGTTTGGGCCTTTCAAACTCCATGTATTTTTGACCAAATTCTTTCCTTAAATTTCTAAACCTTTGTCTGTAGGCTTCAGGCATTAGTTAATATGCACCTAAAATGAACTTTTTCACCTCCTCATATGTCCCAGATACCTCCTCCGGTAGTAATGCAAACACTTCACTAGCCCTACCTACCAGCTTTGTTTGAATCAGTAATACCCACATGTCCTGTGGCTATTTCATTTGTTTAGCTACCTTCTCAAATGAAATGAAAAAGGCTTCCACCTCTTTCTCGTCAAGCCTTGGCAACGCTTGGACATATTTAAATAGATCCCCACCAAGCCTTCAACTATGGCGCTCTTTCTCACTACCCTCATGACTATCATCCAACTGTACATTTCCCTTTACGTCCACCAATTTTAACTGACTGTCATGTTTCATGGCCATTTTCTGAAGTTCAAACTCTCTCTCTTTATCTTTTTCCCTGATCTGTATCACCCTTTCTCTTTCTTTTTGTTCTGTTAGGGCTGTTATTTCTTTTCTCCTTTCTTCTCTCGCCTTTTCTTTTTCCGCTCTATCTCTTTCCGCTCTCTCTTTCTTTTTCCTGTCTTTCATATTCAAGCTGCTTTAATTCTTTCTCATGTTCAAGTTGCTTAATCTGCAACTGGATCTTTGCCATTTCTAATGAGTCAAACTGTATGTCAGGCACCGCCATAATTACCTCATCTTTTCGCATTTTGTCAGATAATGTTAACTGCAATATTTTTGCCAAATCTAACAGTCTGTTTTAGTCTCTGTCTGTAAGGTACTGCGTGTGACCATCTCCACCCCCAAAAATCTCAGAGCCTCTGAAATAGCCAATGTCCACAACACACTCCCCACTTAAACTGGAATACTGCACCTGAAAAGCAACCACAATATGCTCACCCCTCACTGTCTTTAAGTTCACTAAGCCAATCCAATAGATAGACTTTTATCCCCCTCGAACCCCCAATTTGTTATGGGCCAGGGTTTAGAGAACCCCAAAGTGTATCATGGAGTTCACCTGACCCACAACTTTTAATAGATTGTGGTATGTGGAGCACACAGCCCACTCTACAGGTGTGGTGCAGCAGAAATGGAAAAGTATTTAAAAAAAAAAAAATTTAGAATACCCAATTCATTTTTTCCAATTAAGGGGCAATTTAACGTGGCCAATCCACCTACCCTGCACATCTTTGGATTGTGGGGGTGAAACCCACGCAGACACAGGAAGAATGTGCAAACTCCACACGGACAGTCACCCAGAGCCAGGATCGAACCTGGGACCTTGGCGCCGTGAGGCAACAGGGCTAACCCACTGCGCCACCGTGCTCCCAGGAAAAGTATTTTTTAAAGCAAAACAATGTTTGTTCTATGAATTCAAGTTAACCTTTTTAACACATACAGTGAACATCTTAGCAACCATGAATTCAAATACAACCCCCAAAGAATACAACATTAAATAATCCTTAAGCTGTCCTTATAACATCCACTAGACTTAACAAATAAATTTTAACAGAAGCACATCAGGTTAAAGTCACTACTGAGGACAATTATTAGTTTTAAATCACCAAAGGATCGATTTATAGTTTTTAGATTACAGAGAGACAAATATACCTTCTGGCTGTGACTGCAGCTATCCAGCTCTGAAAATGAAACTAAAACACACCCTGTAGCAAACAACTTAAAATGAAAGTAAAAAACTGACAAGCAGCCTAGCTCCACCCACACTCTGACATAACTGATAAACACCCATTTCTTAAAGGTACATTTCTTAAACACCCATTTCTTAAAGGTACTCTCACTCATTACTCATTAGACCAGAAGCGTACTGAACAAGGAAATTATCTTGAACACACTTCAAGAACTCTTTCTCTTCTCTGAGCTTTACATTATTACTTTCCCAGTCTACATTAAGATAATTGAAGTCCTCCATTATCACAACACTATGGTTTTGTATTGCTCTGCAATTTCCCTGTAATTTTACTCCTTTATACCTTTCCCATTTGTTGGTGGCTGACAGCATACTTGCAGTAGTTTAATGGCACCTCTTTTGCTTCTTTACCCTAATCAAATAGATTTTGTTCATGACCCTTCAGGACATGGTCTCTCTCTCTCCAATATTTTAATACTCTCTTTAATCAATACTTCCATCCTTTTTTTCCTTCCCTATCTTTTCTGAATACTTTGTATCCAGGAATATTTAGTAGTCAATCAATAACAACAGCTTGTATTTTTATAGCACATTTAGCATAAGACTTCCTGCGGATTTATAAATCAAACAACATCAACAACATAAGGGCAGATGACCACAAGCTTGGTCAAAGAATTAGAACAGTACAGCACAGAACAGGCCCTTCGGCCCTCAATGTTGTGCCGAGCAATGATCACCCTACTCAAGCCCACGTATCCACCCTATACCAGTAACCCAACAACCCCCATTAACATTATTTTTTTTAGGACACTAAGGGCAATTTAGCCTGGCCAATCCACCTAACCCGCACATCTTTGGACTGTGGGAGGAAACCGGAGCACCCGGAGGAAACCCACGCACACACAGGGAGGACATGCAGACTCCGCACAGACAGTGTCCCAGCCGGGAACCGAACCTGGGACCCTGGAGCTGCGAAGCACCGATGCTAACCACCATGCTACCATGCTGCCCCAGGGGGGTCATTTCCCGTCCTCTCAAGGTGGACTGAACACACAGGGTGCTAGAAGGAGGCCTCAAGTGGAGTAACCGCCGAGGGCGATGGTAGTGAGGCTAAGTAATTTTCTCGATAAAGAGAAGATTATGAGGTGGATGAGGCAGACAAAGACGTACACTTGGGAGGAGAACGAGCTGCATATTTACCAGAACGTGCGTGTGGAGCTGGCCAAGTGGAGGGCCGGTTACAATCGGATCAAGGCTGCTTTCTACGAGGAGGGGGTGACGTTTCGGCTTATGTACCCCGCTCATCTGTGGGTCACGTATGAGAACCAAGAGTTCTATTTTGATGCGCCGGCGGAGGCGAAGGACTTTATGAGAGACTATGGACTGGGAGGAGTATTAGAACATTGAATTTTGGAGTTCAGTTAGGTATGGAAGGTGGGCGCACAGGGTGGGTGGATTGGCGAAGGTTAAGGCAAGAGGAGCAGAGAAGGCGAGTGTGCCTTTTGCTTTTTTTCTCGTATGTCTGGGGTTTGAGGGAATGGGAGCTGAAAGGCGGACTGGGGAGATGAGGGGTAGCCAGCAGCCCCGGATTGGGGGCCACCATGCTAGCTGGTTGGGCTAGTTAATGGGAGTGAAGTGGGGGGTTGCCAGGAGGAGGGCATGGGAAGGGGAGAATGGATTGGTTCTTTGTTTGGGCATGGTTATGGGGAGGGGGGGGGTGGTGTGGGATGCTGCCGTGGGTGTGGTTGGTGTGGCACAGTTGGTTAGGGAGGGATGACGGCGGACATCTTTGGGTGGGCCCGGTAGAGTGCGAGATGTGGGTCGTGGGGAGCTGGCTAATGTAGGGTTATGGAGAAGTAAGTTTTAAGGAGTATCATAAAGGAGGAAAGTGAGGTCGAGGGTCAGGAAGATTTAAGGAAGGAATTCCAGACGTTAGAGCTCAGGCGGCTGACTGGAGAGATTCAAACATGATGTTCTAGGAAAAATTGTCAGAGATTTGGAAGGTGATAACATGTTCAAGAGGCACCATTCAACCAAAACATTTCAAAGTGTCATTTTTGGCGGGTTTGGCGGGGTATTTCTCATCGACTTTGTGGGTGAGATCCAACTGGTATTCAACCACACTTAGTTATTTTTTGGTGTCTTGGGGGGTTTCTCCTTGTTCAAGCCCACACTTAGAAATGTTTTCAACACTGGGGAGCTGAACTCACTGGCGAGACCAGCTCCTCAGAGATTTTGAAAGGGTGCCCCAATCCCAAAGTGAGCTTAAGGGTCCCCCACACACAGGCAATGTCACCCCCTGCACACATGCGCATTACCCCCCCCCCCCACCCCTCAATGAGGACACCCTGCTATGGGATAGCTGAGGACCCTCCCTTTTCAAGCCACACCATCCCTCCTTTGCTCCCCCCTTTGAGGAGCCAACCTTTCACCCCCCAACCTTTATTAAACCCCTACTTACCAGCCCTTCACCTCCCAACTTTCATATCCCCCCTCATCCTTCTTTTCATGGGCATGACCCCCTTCAGTTTCAGATACCTGGCACCTGGCAGCGTCCCTGCCAGTGCTACATGGGCACCTTGGCAGTGCCATGGTAGCAGTGCCAAGGTGACAGCTGAGTCAGGGGTGGTGCTGTGAAATTGTCTCTGGCTGAACATCCCAGAGAAACCATTGCCCTCATCTGTAGTCAGAACTGAATACTGGTTAGCGAGTGAGATGCACTCAGAAAATCCCTGCACTATACCTGGCTGATCCTCCCTCCCTGACTGTGCACTTACAAGCCGTGAGTTGGCCAGATGTAATTCTCAGTCTCACAGATGCACTACAGTGACTCCAGGTCCAGTTCAAGCTCTGAAACACAGATGATAACACTTCTTGTGATTATTAAGGAGATAATAATAATAATCTTTATTGTCACAAATACGCTTACATTAACACTGCAATGAAGTTACTGTGAAAAGCCTCTAGTCACCACATTCCGGCGCCTGCTCAGGTACACAGTGGGAGAATTCAGAATGCCCAAATTACCTAACAGCACGTCTTTCGGGACTTGTGGGAGGAAACCGGAGCACCTGGAGGAAACCCACGCAGACATGGGGAGAACGTGCAGCCTCCACACAGATAGTGACCCAAGTCAGGAATCAAACCTGGGACCCTGGAACTGTGAAGCAACAGTGCTACCAAAAGTGCTACCTTGCCACCCATGGGAATGTGCATTCAATGGGATTGAGCTGCCCTGCCCTATCTCTATTTATTAGGCTACTAAATAATCTTAGCAGAAATAAAACATAACCTTTTAAAAAAAGGTAAGAATTAAAATGTAAAACCTCACACCAGATTACTTATTCTAGTTCCTTATCTGGGAACCTTACCTCAATACAGAATTGATCCAGTTGCCTCGGATTCCGTCACACTGATTCTGATGTAGCTCTGCCATCTTCCATAGAATCCCTACAGTGCAGAAGGAGGTCATTCGGCCTACTGAGTCTGCACTGACCCTCCAAAAGAGCACTCTACCTCGGCCCACTCCCCATCCTATCTCTGCAACCCTGTATATTGCTCATGGCCAATCCAGTTAACCTGCACATCCTTAGATACTAAGGGGTAATTTTAGCATGGCCAGTCCACTTAAGCTGCACATCTTTGTGATGTGGGAGGGTACTCTGCTTTGTTCTTGTACCTCCATTCACAATCTCCCACTTACCCGTGGCTTTCTATTCCCATCATCTATGCCATGAATAAATATAGTAAGAAATCTTACAACACCAGGTTAAAGCCCAACAGGTTTGTTTCAAACACTAGCTTTCGGAGCACTGCTCCTTCCTCAGGCATCGGGTGAAGCATACGGGAATGTAGTATTAATCAGGTCAGTCCTTAAGAGGGTCGTTTAGGAGTCTAGTAACAGCAGGGAAGAAGCTGTTTTTGAATCTGTTTGTTCGTGTTCTCAGACTTTTATTTCTCCTGCTGGAGTGAAGAAGTTGGAAGAGTGCGTAGGCCAGGTGGGAGGGGTCGAACTCTCCACACGCCTTCTCTACTGAGTAGTACAACACTCCGTACGCCTCACCAGATGTCTGTGTCGATGTATTTAAATTGTGTATTTATCGTATGTCCTATGTTTTCTCATGTATGGAACGATTGGTCAGCACTCTCCGCAGAACAATACTTTTCACTGTACCTCGGTACACGTGACAATAACTCAAATCCAAATAACTGTGGTGTATAATTAAGGATGGGTGTCAGAACACCTTGAAATCTTTCAGTTGTTCACAGGGAGCCAGGGTAGATTTTTTGTAAAGGGTAGGTCACGTCTGACCTATCTGATTGATTGTTTTATAAGATCGAAGTGAGTGTCAGTGGTCTGCAGGCTAACCTTTGATTCACAGGTTCCCTCTCTCCTGGTCTCAGTGGTATCCAATGAGTTATTGCCTCTCTTCCCCCACCTGCTCCCGCTCCGGCTGCACGAGCTTTTACCGTTGGCCATCGATGCTGACTGCGCGCGCGTTTCAACCGAATTGTGCTGAGCGCTTCTGGGGTGTTTGTGCTCCAATCCGGTGCAGGCAAGTTCAATTGGGTGGCTGTGTGCGGGTGAGAACGTAAAACGGGAGATCGTGTTTATTTAAACTTTATTCTGCCTCGTAGGCATTCGTAACTAGGCTAAAAAGGGAGAAAAGAGGTGCTTTTGGTCGTGAAAGATGGGCCGGGAAAGGCGTGTGGGGAACACCAGGGAATTGTGGATTAGCTATGAAAAAGTATGAAGAGCGATCCAGAGTTGAAATGCTTAATAGGAGGGCCAGTTTCAGTCCAGAGGGAACAGATGTTGCTCAAGTAAATTGGAGGAATAGATTGGCAGGCAACACTGATAGCAATGGGCTGCGTTTTGGGGAGGCCACGGTTCAGGTACAGCAGAACTTCTTTCCGGCTAGCAAGAAAGGTAGGAGAAGCAAAGCTCTGGATGTCGCGAGTGATGGAGGGTAAGATTTTTAACAAGAAAATATTTTTTATTCTCCTTTTTCACATTTCCTCCCAACTTTACACACAACAATAAACAATAATCAGTTACGAATGTAATGCCAATCCCCATATCAATACCAATGATCCCATCCTCCCACCAAACCCCAGATATTAGCCCGCATGTTAACATAAACAAATGACAAAGAGGAATCAGGAATCACCCATAGTCACTATTAACACATACAGGCCCTCGCCCCCCCCCCCCAATGTTCAATGTGATCCAATTCTTGAAAGTGCATAATGAATAACACCCATGAATTGTAGAAAATCTCCATCCTTCCCCTCAGTCAAATTTGAGCTTTTCAAGCTTCAAGAATTCCAGCAGGGAATTCCCCGCCATGCCAGGGCACAGGGTGGACAGGTTGATCTCTACCCTAACAGGATCCGCCTCTGGGCGATCAACGAGGCGAAGGCTACAACATCTGCCTCCGTGTCCGTTTCCAACCCCGGCTGATTCGACACCCCGGATATGGCCTCCCAAGAGCCCGGGTCTAGTTTCACATGCACCACTTTAGAGATTACCCTGAACACCTGATGGAGTGTAAGATGAAGGGATGAAAGGGCAGCTGACAGGTTGATAATACCAGTGAGAATCAGACTGAATATAGAAAGCTCAGTGGGGAGAAAAGAGGCAAGAAAGAGTTTGTGAAGAGTCTGTTAGCTAACATAAAAGGAAATCCAAAAGTCTTCAACAGACATAGAAATAGTAAAAGGAGGGGCCATAGAAATAGTAAAAGGAGGGGCCAATGAGAGCAAATGGACATCTATGCATGGAAGTAGTCTGCATGGCTAAGATGCTAACTGAGCACTTTGCAGCTGCGTTTACCAAAGTCAGTTGTGAATATCCAAAAAAGCTCGATGGGCACATAGCTCAGTGAAATATGTCCCACTGTCTGGCCACAGTAGCTACCTCTCCCTCCTGGTTGTCACTGTCACTACCTCCTCAAGTCTGCATGATCTTGTACAGTCATACTTCCTCTCTACTACTGCCAACTGTTATGCGCTGTCCTGGAAGGGAGAGAATGTTGATTTGAATGAGTGTATTGGCAGGTGTGAGTATGTGTGATACCTCACATTGTTGAAGAGATGTAATACATGTCTGAGATATGAATAATGCTTTTAAAGGACACAATAGCATGGGGTCTGTGAATGCTAGCCTATAAGTTGGGTGTAGTGTGTGGGGTTACGCAATATTTTAGATACCAAAAATCAGTATTTTGGCAGTAAAATTGGCATTTTCATTTTTAAACCAATCTGAAGTACAGCTTTACACCTGTATTGCACAGATCTAAAACACAAATGGAAAATGCAAATCCAATGCTTTTCCATACATGTACATGCACCTTAATGCGAGGCCGCACGGAGGATCACATTGACATGCATGCGCTGTTTAGTGTGTGGGGTGGAGATGCGAGGGGGCAGGGCCTCTGCATGGGGCCCTGTCTTCCAGCAGCAGTAACCAAGGAAACCAATCGAAGCGTTTTGAGAGGAATGCATTCACTGCTTACCACTCAGCTCCTCTTCCCACCTCCCCTTTCTTCCCTCCTGAAAAAAATCTCTTCTCACTTAAATACTCCTTCAGTGGGGTATCAGGTTGGATTTGACCGAGGAGCTGCAGTGGATTGCGTGTTTTAATGTGAGAAATCGTATTGCGGTATTCCAGCAGATTTTCCATATGAAATACAGAAAATACGTGCTAGTTGGCAGTGCTGAATATGGCACCAGGTCAAGCATGGGCAAGGAAAACCTCTTCAGATTAGCATCTACTTCATCTTACCCCACCGCGCCTCCCCAGCTGGTGAATCTGTACTCCACCATGTTGAACACAAATTGGAAAAAGCACTGAGGGTGGCAAGTTTGTACTCTGGGTAGGGAACTTAAATATCCATCAGCAAGAGTGGCTTGGTAGCACCGCTGCTAGCCAAGCTGCCCAAGTCCTAAAGATCATGGGCTGGATTCTTCACTGTCAGAATTCTCCGTTGAGCCCGCAGCACACCCACGCCCGGGGATTTCCCGACCTCATGGGCTGCCCACAATGGGAAACCCCATTGGCTGGCTGGTGGGACGGAGAATCCCACCGCCGGCAGGGCGCGCCGCACCGCACCTGAAAACCGGTGTGGCGGGATGGAGAATCCCGCCCCATATCTACTAGACTTGGTCTGTGGCAAGTGATGAGTGAACCAACAAGATGCAGATGTACTTCACTTCATCGCAGGTGCATCTGGCTGATCGTATTGGTCGGTGTGATCACTGTATATAGATCCACTTGAAGATACCTTCCATCATGAATGGCACTACAACTGTGCTAGATGGGATAGTTTTTGAACAGATCTAACAGCTCACAACTGACTGGGTATCTATGAAGTGCTGTGATCCATGATCAACAAGCAGCAAGATTTGTATTGAAACACAATCTATGACCTCATGTCCTGGCCCATCCCCCATTGCCATCAAGCCAAGGAATCAAACTTGTGCCTGCAAGCACACCCATAAATGAGGTGCCAACCTGGTGAAGTGACAACACAGGACTGCTTTCATACCAAACAGTAGAAGCAGCATACGATAGAACAGTGTTTTTCAAATATTTTTTATCGGGATCTACTTTGCCAACCGGCACTCTTTAGGGATCCTCGCCGGCCATCCATCGTGACCCACGCTGGCCGACATTCATGACACACACCACATTTTCTTACCTTTAATGCAAAAGGGGAGCCTGCTTGACCCTCACGATCTCACTCCAATCAGGTTTACAGGAGGAGAGGGAAATGTGTATAACAGGTGCAGAGTTAGGCCAGTTCCTTTGTGCCGTCTTCATCTTTGTGCGAATGGAAAATCCAACCTCACACATGAAGGTTGCTGTGAAGGGCAATAGCAATAAAATACTTGTTTTACTCAGCATTGGATACTCCGAGGAGATGCTACTCTGAATGCTGACAGTCTCATGGGCTTTTGTGTACCACAGTTCAGGTCCAGCAGAAGTCTTTTCATTTGTAGTCAGCTGTAAGTTGATAACTGACTGGTCTCAACCTCAAAAGGAATTTTTCATCCACTACTCTTTCAAAATCTGAAACTTCTCCTCTCATTCGTCAGTACTTCACTGCACAGAACGCACATGGGCTTTGCATCCGGGCTTTGCATCCTTATTTACATTGGCACAATTGACAAAACTATACCTCAAGAAATCATCTTTATACTGCTTTGTTCCCAAGTTAAGTTTCTTCTTTCTAGGCGGTTCACCAGGGGCCCTGGAATGCAGTACAGAGCTGACAGTAGACTGCTCTGTTCTGCTGTGGACCCTCCTGAGGAGCTCTCTCCAGCAGTTTTAGATGTGAGATCCTGACCAGCTTATGTCTCTGGCCATCTGTTCCTTTGAAGAAAACCATCCATCTTCACAGTCCTCTTGCCTTGCTTGCTAGCAGCTAGGAAATGGAAAAAACTCTCCTCCATGATTTCATGACAAATGTATTTACATACAGCATGTTTGACTTTTAAGTATATGCAGGGTGCGCTGACCTCACTGCTGCACGTATAGTCGTAAGACTGCACACAGCCTCATTTTATTGCAATTTAAAAACTGGTAGCAGCCGTCATTTTCAATTTAAATGCCAGTAGCAGCTGTTGGGCCAGAACCGATCGCCCCGCGACCGTCCTGACACATGCCCGCGACCCACCCACGGGTTGTGACCTGCACTTTGAAAAACCCTGTAATAGAGCTAAGCAATCCACAAATAGTCAAAAAATCATACAGTGCAGAAGAGGCTCTTCAGTCCATTGAGTCTGCAACAACAAAACTGCACTGAATCTACACTTTCCAGCACTTGGCCTTGAATGTTATGAGATTTCAAATGCTCATCTATGTACTTTTTAAAGGTTGAGGATTCCCACCTCTACGACCCTCCCACGCAGTGCATTCCAGACTCCCACCACCCTCTGGGTGAAAAAGATTTTCTTCAGATCCCCTCTAAACCTCCTGCACCTCACAAAATTATGCCTCTTCATTATTGACCCTTCAACTAAGAGGAACAGCTGCTTCCTATTCATACCCCTCATAATCTTGTACACCTCAACCAGGTTTCCCCCAGCCTTCTCTGCTCTTAAAAAAAAAAAACAACCCAAACATATCCAGCCTCTTTTTATTGCTGAAATGCTCCATCCCAGGCAACATCCCGGTGAATCTGCACCCTCTCCGGTATAATCGCACCTCCTATAGTGAGGCGACAAGAACATAGACAACCAGAACTAAACAGTATTCCAGCTGTGGCCTAAAATGCTTTGTATGGCTTCAACATAACCTCCCTGCTCTTATAATCTATGTCACAACTGATAAAGGCAAGTGTTCTGCATGACTCCTTAACTACCTTATTAACCTGTCCTCCTGCCTTCGGGGATCTGTGGACAAGCACCCAAAGATCCCGCTGTTCCTCTGATCTTCCTAGTGCCCTCTGCCATTCATTGAATATTCCCTTGTCTTCTTACTCCACTTTCAGGGTTAAATTCCATCTGCCACTGATCTACCCATTTGACCAACCTGTCTATATTTTCCTTTTTTTTTTAAAGTTCAGGGCCATGTAATTTCCTCCCTTGCCTCCCACAGCAGCCCAGGATACAACTCATCCGCACCTGGGGATTTGCCCACTTTTAAGCCTGCTTCACTGGCTAGGCCAGGATTTGTTGCCCATACCTTCCTCACTATTGACCACCCTGCCAATCTTCATGGCATCTGCAAACTTACTTATCATCCCCCCTACATTCTCATCAATATAATTTATATCACGAACAATAAGGGTTCTAGAATTGATCGCTGAGGTACACCACTGGACACTGGCCTCCAGTCACACAAACAGCCTTTTACTACCACCCTATGCCTCCTTTTTACCAGTCTCCCATGTAATAATAATGATCTTTATTAGTGCCACAAGTAGGCTTACATTAACACTGAAATGAAGTACTGTGAAAATCCCCTAGTCATCACATTCCGGCGCCTGTTTGGATACACTGAGGGAAATTTCAGAAAAAGCACGTCTTTTGGGATTGTGGGAGGAAACTGGAGCACCCAGAGGAAACCCACTCAGGCACGGGGCGAAGGTGCAGACTCCGCACAGACAGTGACCTAAGCTGGGAATCGAACCCAGGTCCCTGGTGCTGAGGCAACAGTGCTAACCACTGTGCTACATGTGGGACGTTGTCAAAGGCTTTGCTGAAATCTATAAAAACTACACAACCCTGATCACTTCCTTGAAGAAGTCAATCAAATTGTTTGGCATGATCTTCTGATAAAGTCATGCTGGCTATCCCAGATCAAACCTTACCTCTACAAGTGGAGGTTAATTCTTTCTTTCAGAATTTTATCCAATAGTTTTCCTACTCATTGGTCTGTAATTCCCTAGTTTATCTCTACCACCCTCCTTGAAAAGTGGATCCACATTAGCTGTTTTCCAATCCTTTGGCACCTCCCCCCGTGGCCAGAGAGGAATTAAACATTTGGGTCGGGGCCCATGTAATTTCCTCCCTTGCCTACTGCAGCAGCTCAGGATACAACTCATCCGGACCTGGGGATTTGCCCACTGTTAAGCCCACCAAAAGCTCCACTACCTCCTCAATCCATATGTCAAATTGTTCAAGGACCTCTCAAACACTCTCCCAATGGATCAGAACTAAGCTCTACATTCCTGCCACAACCAATCTTTTTGGCTTTTTGATGGCTGGGCTTCCTACTGCTATTTAGTCGGGGCAGTGAGGAACACGTCTCTGTACATTCCAGCCTTTTGTGTCTGTCTTCACAAAAGAGGGTGATGTTTCAGATAGTGGACAAAAGTTTCCATTCTGGACACTTATGTGAAATGATGGATGGGAGAGTTGTGATTTTCGCTGAGTGTTGGATCAAATTTTTCTGCCTGATTTTCCACGTTTCACACATTGATTATGCATTGGCACGAA
Organism: Scyliorhinus canicula; assembly: GCF_902713615.1. Taxonomy (NCBI): domain Eukaryota; kingdom Metazoa; phylum Chordata; class Chondrichthyes; order Carcharhiniformes; family Scyliorhinidae; genus Scyliorhinus; species Scyliorhinus canicula. The sequence continues at coordinate 230,306,204 of NC_052148.1, forward strand.
GCTTGCCATGACGTGGCAGGCAGGGATTCATCTGCCCCACTTATCTCATGGGGTTGATGGTCCTTGTGCCATATTTAAAGAGAACCTGCACAGACTCACTGCAGGCCAGATGCGTTAGACATGTTTCACCAATGGGCCTAAAAGGCCAGTCCACGGTTCAGCAAGCCTTCCTGGGGATTCCACACCAGGCTGTCCGGAAAAGGTGTGAGGTCTTTTTTCTTTGTGATGGGAGTAGATCCTCTCACCTGACCACACTAGGCGGAGGTGTCCAGGCATGTCAGTCCAGCAGTGCAGGAAAAAAATAAATAATCGATGTGCTCCACCAGGGTAAGTGAAACTTTAGTCACTCCAAACTCTTACCCTCAGAAGGGCATCAGGCAGTCTAAGGATTAGTGTCCAGACAATGTCACCCATGGCCAGCAGTTAGGACATCAGCACTGCATGGCTGCCAGCCACTTTAAGCTCACCATCTCATGCAAGATTTGCACAAATGGCATCTTAATCCTTTACTGGGAAAGGCACAGCAGGCAAATAAGGCAAGCATGCTTCTGACATGCTCTTTCATCCATAGTACTCACAGTTAATCCATCTGTCTTTATGCAGGATGAGATCTCCCACAACATAAGGAGACGGAGCAGTCCAAAGATGTGCAGGTTAGGTGAATTGACCATGCTAAGTTGCCCCTTAGAGTGGTGTTACAGGGCGGGGATTGGGCCTAGGGAGGGTGGTCTTTTGAAGTGTTGGTGTAGAATCGATGGGCTGAATGGCCTGTCTGCACTGTAGGGATTCTTTGAAGACCAGAGCTACGGATGGTCACGAGGAGCAGACGGCAGATCTTGCTGGAGAGGACTCAGATTGTTCTTCTGTGGATCATCCAGTACACATTAGCCACGTACAGGCAAATGTTGGGAGCCTGCCTAATTTATTTCTATTTCGACAACCAGCAAGAAAAGATGGAGGAAGAACTCCAGCAAGCACATCAGCTCAAACTCCAATACACCTGAGATGTGGAAACAGAGGAACTATCTCATGAAGAACCATCACTGTGTTCACCTGCACTGTCCACCAGAGCAGATACATGCACCTTTTGTTGGTCTTAGTTCTAGAGTAGGCTCAAGGTCAATCTGGTAATCACCTCACTGTGTGTCCACACCGGACGGAGGGAGTGGCAGCCGAGGTCTCTGACACTTGGACGATCTCGGGAGACCAGGCCCTTTTTGAGTCCGAGTCTAAAAACGAGCCTCTGGAGTCGCCCCCGAGAGCAATGTTGGAGACGCAAAGATAGGCAGAGGAACATCAAAGAGAGTTGTCAGAGGTTATCACTGGACTGGAATGAAAGATGGAGGCGTCTATCCACGTTCTGTCTGATGTTGTGGCTGATGTATACGAGCACATTAGAGACCCCATTGAAAGGGTGATGGCTGCCTTGGAGACTTGGGTCCAGTTCTTTCTTCTGGATTTGTTCACTCTAGCCATGGGTGCATTCCAGCAGTGGATAGGCGAGAGTGGGATGGGGCACCTTGTCCTCCTTCCAGGGGGCCCCCTTGGGCATCCAAAGAATGCCAACTGGATACTGTTCAGACAGGCATCTGAGCCGCACCAAATCCCCTGTGCCTGTGACCCCATCAACTCCGGCAGGTCAGGCCAAGGAGGGTGCACCTGTTCCGGAGCAGGAGACCCGTAGCAATCTGGGGCCCTTTAGGCTTGGGGCTTTCAAAGCCTGCCTGCCCACCAAAGTCATCTCACAACAGGGCATAGCTGTCAGCAGGCTGCCTCCACATCTGCTGCGGTGGCACCTAGAAGTGTAGTGGTAGGGTTAAAGACAATTTAGGTTTTGGGTGCACAGTAGTGGCATGTGTGTTCATTCATTGTATATAATCTGCACTATTGTAAATATAGTCCTCATTTATGTCTCTCTTTCAGGTATTGAATGGCCAATTGATGTAATACAAGGTGCTGTGTTCATTCAAGGGCATAAAATAAGCCCCCGCCCCTCCAATTATCTCCCATCTGGTTTGTCAGTTCCATTCAGTTTCACTCAATCTCATCACACCTGCAACATGAACAAAGGCACTTTCATTGGACAATACACATGTAACCGTTGCATCTCGGGCAGATGTTTTTTACATAGAATTAACAGCGCAGAAGGAGGCCATTCGGCCCATCGAGTCTGCACCGGCTCTGGGAAAGAGCACCCTACCCCCTACCCAAGATCAACACCTCCACCCTATCCCCATAACTCAGTAACCCCACCCAACACTAAGGGCAATTTTGGACACTAATGGCAATTTATCATGGCCAATCCACCTAACCCGCACATCTTTGGACTGTGGGAGGAAACCGGAGCACCCGGATGAAACCCACGCACACACTGGGAGGATGTGCAGACTCCGCACAGACAGTGACCCAAGCCGGAATCGAACCTGGGACCCTGGAGTTGTGAAGCGATTGTGCTATCCACAATGCTACCATGCTACCCATTATTTGAGTTGTTATAAGCCATTATGGAGTTGTTATTTGACCTCATGAAAATTGGTCATCAAGGTTAGTGATTATCCTTATCTGTTGCACGGTGGCACAGTGGTCAGCACTGCTGCCTCACAGCACCAGGGACCCGGGTTCGATTCTGACCTCGGGTGACTGTCTGGGTGGAGTTTGCACATTCTCTCTGTCTCTGTGCGGGTTTCCTCTGGTTGCTCCGGTTTCCTTTCTCAGTCCAAAGATGTGTGGGCTTGGTGGATTGGCCATGATAAATTGTTCAAAGGTTAGGTGGGTTCATAGGGATAGGGCAGGGTTTCGATCTGTGGAGGGTAGTCTTTGAAATGGTCAGTGCAGACTCGATGAGCTGAATGGCCTCCTTCTGCACTGTCGGGATTCTATGATTCTAAGTCTGTAATTTGTGCCTGAGCAATGGCATCCTAATGTAACTCTTCTCAATCTTTGCCCTCTTCAGATTCACCTCCTTCCAAGTTCTTTTCAACTGAGGAAATGTCTAACTCCTCCATGTCTCTGTCTGGCAGCGCATTCCCTCTTTGCAGGACTAGGGCAGACGCAAACTACAGACTTCAATGCAACAGCCGACAACAATGATGTGGGACATTCTCTGCGGTGAGTTTTGGAGAGCCCTGCCTGATCAGACCAAACATCCGAATTGCATCTAAGAGGCTATAGATTGCTCCAGTTAACAACCTTGTGGCTGAATGTCTCTCTCTCAGAGCCACCTTGTAGATAACAAACTGGTATTGTTAGCCATGTCTTCTGGGGGTTCCCCTTATCACTGAGGAGCCAACCCTCCCAAGTGCTGAGCTCCCTCGTATATCCCTGGCACCCGGAAGTGACTCAAAATGTACAAGTTATATGAGCTCCCTGGGTGCCTAGCGCAAACCTGCATGATCTGCTTTTTGTGATCACAAATCAACTGGATGTTCGGAGAGAACTCCTTTTCTGTTAATTAATCTCTCAGGTTGCTGCCAGGGAGCTTCCAAAGCTAAAAAAATGAAAAATGAAAATCACTTATTGTCACGAGTAGGCTTCAATGAAGTTACTGTGAAAAGCCCCTAGTCGCCACATTCCGACGCCTGTTCGGGGAGGCTGTTACGGGAATCGAACCGTGCTGCTGGCCTGCCTTGGTCTGCTTTCAAAGCCAGCGATTTAGCCCAGTGTGCTAAACAGCCCCAAAGGTGTGTAGTCAATTGTGCCCTGCACTTGTGGGAAACCTCAGAATGTAGCGAATCCTGCAATGCTGGCAGCCTGGCTTGCTTCATCCATGCGGAATTGCACATAATGGTAATCTTCATTTGAAAACGTTTTCTGTCACCTCCCTTATCCATGTGTTACTGATTGTGCGATTGGCGAGTACGCAACCACCGTCACAGACTTCTTCACTAAGTGTGTCGAGGACTGTGTACCAAAGAAGACAATACGGGTGTTCCCCAATCGGAAATTCTGGCTCAACCAAAGGGTTCTCTCCCTGCTGAAGTTCCGGACGTCGGCGTTCAAGTCTGACGACCCTGACCTATATAATAAATCCAGGTACGATGTATGGAAAGCCATCAGAGATGCCAAAAGACAATACCGCATCAAACTAGAGACCCAGGCCAACGACACAAACCCACGACATCTATGGCAGACCTTACACGAGATCACAGGCTACAAAGCAAGACCAGGCTGAATATCTGGGGCTGGAGCATCCCTCCCTGATGAACTGAACAAGTTTTACGTCCGCTTTGAACAGTCAGCCAACACATCAGTGCCACCTGCCCAACAGCCCTGGACACAACCATACCCACTATTACAGCCTCCGAGGTAAGAGCTGTGATGTACCATCGATTGTACGCGAGGCGAGTGATTTACCAAAGTCTGGCTTTAATTGACTAGAACACAGCTCTGCGATCGTCTACAATGGAAAGGGACGAACGTCAGGCGTCTGACCATTTATACCTCGTTAGTAGAGGCGTGGTTAACTCAGCCTCTCGGCCAATCGGTCGAGAGGCACATGACCGACCAGGGCCAATGGTAAGCCGACATTCTGGCCCAATGGCAGGCGAGTATGCAGATCATATCACCACAAGCTGCCTTCTTGAAAGTGAACCCGGGGAAAGCAACACGGCCCGACGGAGTCCCTGGGAGAGCACTCAGAGCCTGCGCACATCAGCTGGCAAGTGTATTCGCAGACATCTTCAACACCTAACTCCTCTGCTCTGAGGTCCCATCTTCAAGAAGACTACCATAATACCAGTGTGGTGAATGTGATTCACACTATATATAGTTGCCAATATCACTCCATGTACATATGTTCGTTATCTACCCGTTGTAAGATCAATGCTGTATATAGTTGCCAATATAACTCCGTGTATATATGTTCATGATCCACCATTGTAAGTGCAGTTGTACTATCCGACCACCAGGGGGAGTCGCTCTGGGAGTACGCGAGAGTTTGTACTAGGCTTCTCCCTTGGCTCCGCCCTGGACTCCTCCCCCTGGGACCGATGTATAAAGATTAGTGCCTTAGAGCCAGCCTGCGGGTTCATCTGGAGTTCAACGATGAATAGGCTGGCTCTGTTGTAAGTGTATTAAAGCCTCTGTTCAGATCCAACTACATGTGTTCGCGGAGAAAACGGTGGAGGTTGGCGTCGTGGTCCTGCTGGTCATAGCCGCAGATGGTAACATTATCCAGATACGGAAACGTGGCCCGCAGCCCATACTGGTCTACCATTCGGTCCATTGCTCGTTGGAACACAGAAACCCCATTAGCGACGCCGAAGGGAACCCGGAGGAAATGGAAGAGGCGGCCATCGGCCTCGAACGCCGTATAGTGAAAATGAAAAATGAAATGAAAATCGCTTATTGTCACGAGTAGGCTTCAATGAAGTTACTGTGAAAAGCCCCTAGTCGCCACATTCCGGCGCCTGTCCGGGGAGGCTGGTACGGGAATCGAACCATGCTGCTGGCCTGCTTGGTCTGCTTTAAAAGCCAGCGATTTAGCTGTGAGCTAAACCAACCCCTAGTGGCGGTCTTCCGGGCGGATTGGGAGCTGGTGGTATGCAGACTTCAGATCCACCGTGGAAAATACCCGATATTGGGCGATCTGGTTTACCATGTCTGCGATTCTGGGGAGGGGATACGCGTCTAGGAGCGTAAAGCGATTGATGGTCTGGCTATAATCGACGACCATGCGGAATTTTTCCCCGGTCTTGACGACCACCACCTGAGCTCTCCAGGGATTGTTACTGGCCTCTATGATCCCCTCGCTGAGCAGCCTTCGGACCATCGTTCTGATAAATACCCTATCCTGTAGGCTGTACTGCCTGCTGCGGGTGACTACCGGTTTGCAATCCGGGGTGAGGTTGGCGAAGAGAGGAGCGTGGCGAGGCTGCAGATAGTGAGTGGGGGCAGGGGCCCGCCGAAGCTGAGGGTGAGACTCTTGAGATTACATTAGAAATCCAAGCCTAAGAGGAGTGGCGCGCAGAGGTCAGGCAAGACATACAGTTTAAATTTGGAATAGCTAGCGCCTCGAATCATGAGCGTTGCTGTAGTGCGGCCTTGGATTTGGATGGAATGGGAGCCCGAAGCGAGGGTGATAGTTTGGTTGACGGGATAAATAGGGAGGGAACAGCGTCTTACCAGCTCTGGGTGTATGAAGATCGCTGTGCTCCCGGAGTCGAAGAGGCACGACGTGTTGTACCCGTTGATCTGGACCTCCGTCATCGAATTTCTCAGATGCTTGGGGCGAGATTGGTCGAGGGTGACCGTGTTGAGTTGCGGGCCGCGTGGTGGGTGCCCGGGGAGGTCGAATTCTTCCGATCGGGCGTCCTGTTGAGTAGAGGCCGCTGTGTCCTGGCGAGCTTGATGCAGGAACACTGTGCTGAGTTGCAGGCCATGTGGTGACTGCCCGGGGAGGTCGTACTCCTCCGATTAGCTGTTTGAGTCTGGGGATGCAGCTTGGGCCCGTGGATCGCACGTGGAGGGTGGTGATGAAGATGGCGTCCAAGATGGCGGCCCCCATGAATCACACGTGGCCGGCTGCATGGTGGAGGTTTGCCAAGATGGCGGCCCCCATGGATCGAACGTGGCGGGAAGGGGCGGAGCCTGAGTGTAGGCCGCAGCGATTTGGGCCCCGCGGGCCTGCTGGTGCTGGGGGCGATGTTTTTGGACTGTTGAGGGCTGGTGCCCTTCTGCCGAGGCACACTTTAGCACAGTGGCCTTTCTTCCCGCAGCTGCTGCAGGTCGCGGATCGGGCTGAGCAGTGGTGCCGCGGGTGCTGGCTTTGTCCACAGAAGTGGCAGGCTGGAGCAGTTGAATAACTGGTTTGGCGAGCTGAGTAGCTGGCTGGGGGAGCTGAGTAATTAGCTGGAGCAGCTGGATAGTTTGAGTAGTTGACTGGGACAGTAGGGTGGTCGGCTGTGGCAGCGCGATAGGTGGGGGGCCTTGCGGCACAGGCTTGGGGGTTCCTCAGGTCAGGGGCCCATGCGGGGTTAGTGGAGTCCGCGGGAAACGAGTTGAGGCTGCGGAAGGAAACTTCCATTGTGATTGCATCCTCTACGGTTGTCTCTAAGCCCTGGGCCCTATTTTCTAATAGTCTCTGGCGTACATAGCTGGATCGAAGGCCCGCTACAAAAACATCCCGCACAGCAAGCTCCCAATGTGCGGCCGCGGTTACGGCCTGGTAATTGCAGTCATTTGAGAGATTGTTCGACTTGCGTGCAAATTCAGCTAAAGTTTCAGTAGCCCGTTGTCGGCGAGTCGTGAACACATGGCGGGCAAAGACCTCGTTCATGGGCCTAATATACATTTTGTCCAAAATTGCCAGTGCAGCGGTGTAGGAACCGGCTGGATTTAGTTGTATAGAAATTCTGTGGCTTACCCTCGTGTGCAGTAGGCTGAGTATTTGTTCCTCCGTACTTTCAGCGGTGCTGATTTCGGCCAGGTAGGCCTTAAAACATTTCAGCCAGTGGCAGAAGGTTTCTTTCGCCTCTGCATCCTGCGGATCGAGTTCTAGACGTCCTGGTTTTAGAGCGGATTCCATGCTTTACTTTGGCAGCTTCTTAAGTGTATTAAATTGATGGAACCATCAATTCAGCGAACACGTGTAGTTGGATCTGAACAGAGGCTTTAATACACTTGCAATAGAGCCAGCCTATTCGTCATTGAACTCCAGATGAACTCGCAGGCTGGCTCTAAGGCACTGATCTTTATACATTGGTGCCAGGGGGAGGAGTCCAGGGCGGAGCCAAGGGAGGAGCCCAGTACAAACTCTCGCGTTCTCCCAGAGTGACTCCCCCTGGTGGTCGGATAGTGCAACTGCACTTACAATGGTGGATAGTGAACATATATACACGGAGTTATATTGGCAACTATATACAGCATTGATCTTACAACAGGTAGATAACGAACATATATACATGGAGTGATATTGGCAACTATATATAGTGTGAATCACATTCACCACAACCAGTACCAAACCGACCGGTGGCCCTGACGTCTGTTATCATGAAATGCTTCGAGAGGCTAGTCATGAGTCGGATCAACGTCAGCCTCCCAGACGGTCTCGATCCACTGCAGTTCGCCTATCACTGCAACCGGTCCACAGCAGATGCTATCTCCCTGGCTCTACAATCAACACTCTAACACCTCGACAACAAGGACACCTACATAAGACTGCTGTTCATAGTCTACAGCTCCGCCTTCAGCACCATTATCCCGACGAGACTTATACCAAACTCTGCAATCTTGCACTTGACCCCTCCCTGTGCAGCTGAATCCTTGATTTCCTCAACAACAGACTGCAATCTGTTAGAATAGGCAACAGCACCTCCTCCACATTAGTCCTCAACACCGGGGCCCCGCAAGGATGTGTGCTCAGTCCTCTACTGTACTCCCTATACACACACGACTGTGCAGCCAGATTTAACTCCAACTCAATCTATAAGTTTGCAGATGATATGCCTGTGATGGGTTGTATCTCAAACAACGACGAATCAGACTACAGAAGGGAGATGGATCACTTGGTTGCATGGTGTACCGAAAACAACCTCTCTCAATCATAGAATCATGGATCATAGAATTTACAGTGCATAAGGAGGCCATTCCGCCCATCGAGTTGGCACCGGCTCTTGGAAAGAGCATCCCACTTAAGCCCACACCTCCACCCTATCCCTGTAACCCAATAACCCCACCTCAGCTTTTTGAACACTAAGGGCAATTTATCATGGCCAATCCACCTAATCTGCACATCTTTGGACTGTGGGAGGAAACCGGAGCACCCAGTGGAAACCCACGCAGACACGGGGAGAAAGTGCAGACTCCACACAGATGGTGACCCAAGCCAGGAATCTAACCTGGGACCCTGAAGCTGTGAAGCAACTGTTCTAACCCCAGCGCTACCATGCTGCCCATAATGTCAGAAAGAACAAGGAATTGATCATCGACTTCAGGAAGTGTAGCACAACACCCCTCCCCGTATGCATCAATGGCTCCGAAGTGGAGATGGTCGATAGCTTTAAGTTCCTGGGGGGTCACCATCACCAACAGTCTGTCCTGGTCCACTCGCGTTGATGCAACAGTCTGTCCTGGTCCACTTGCGTTGATGCAACAGTCTGTCCTGGTCCACTCGTGTTGATGCAACAGTCTGTCCTGGTCCACTCACGTTGATGCAACAGTCTGTCCTGGTCCACTCGCGTTGATGCAGCAACCAATAAACCCTAACAACGTCTCTACTTCCTACGGAAGCTAAAGAAATTCGGCATGTCTGCATCGACTCTCGCATACTTCAACAGATGTGCCATAGAGAGCATCCTATCCAGCTGCATCACACCTTGGTATGGCAACTGCTTGGCCCAAGATCGCAAGGAACTGCAGAGTGTGGTGAACTCAGCCCAACACATCACACAAGCTTACCACCCTAACACTGATTCTGTATACACCTCCCGCTGCCTCAGGAAGGCAGAGAGCACTATTGGAGACCCCTCCCTCCTAGGCTTTGCCTTTTTCCGGACCCTTCAATCAGGTTGGAGATACAGAAGTCTGAAGACCCGCACGTCCAGACATAGGAATAGCTTCTTCCGACATCTACTAGACTCCTCAACGACTCTCCTCAGATTGATCTGTTCCCTGTAAGATCACTAGTCACGACGCCCTATGCTGCTCTTGCTCATGTATTCGCTTGTTTGGCCCCTTGTTCCGCACTGTAACCAATTACTGTTTGTCGATGCACCATTTGTCAATGTACTCTGTTGAATATTCTTTTTTATCTACTGTGTACGTTCTCTTGGCCGCAGAAAAATACTTTTCACTGTACTTCGGTACATGTGACAAATCAAGTCAAAATCAGCAAAGGTCTCTAGTGGAACCACTTGCAAAACAAATGTTCAGTGCATTGACAGCCTTCAGAGCTACTGGCATTGGATGTCCTCCAAGTCCATGTAGCATGTCTGTTACAATCTTTTACTTAGCTCCTCATTGAGTTGTGTTTTCTGTAGACCCTTAGCTTTGTCTAATGTCTTTGTGGATTTGGCCCCTCCTCTTTCTCATCTGCAACTTTCTGGGGTCCCGCTCGTGCTTGGCTCTCAGGGTAATGGTTTTCCCTAAGCTGTGCCAATCAGCGACGGGCCCTTCTTATTCTAATCAAAGTTATCAAGAAAACAGCATTGCCTGCAGCCTGAATTATCCATTCCTGCCTGTATCTGTGAACAGATACAATTGAACAGTCAATGGTAGTTTCTGTTGAATGTTCTTCCTCTGTATGGCAAGGCAGGATTCTCCATTCCTGCTTGTATTTGTGAACGGATACAATTGAACAGTCATGGAGTTCCGGTTGAGTTGTCTCCCTCTGTTTGGCAAGGCAGAAATTCAGTCTCTAGCCCTTGACCCAAATCAGCCTGTCCATGGAATACCAAAGTGAAGCAGGATGATATCTTCCTGGAGGGCGACATGAATCTGTGCTTTCCCCTCAGACATATCTGCACCTTCACAATGTGGGTCTTAATTAAGGTCAAATGACCTAAGTCCTAGGATCCAGTTTCTAGTGGTTGTCCTCCAGTGGCCTTGGTGAGAACTGTCGATACCAAATTGTTGCACTTCTGGTATGACTGCAAACATGGTGCCTTGAATGCCATGACTAATGCACTGAGGTTATGGAGGCTTGTAAGGTCCATGCTGCCTCTCCACAACAGACATGGCTGTTTAATTGTGGTGCCTGCATCCATTCTTGGAGTCAAATCTATTCTGCAATGCTTTTAAGGATCTAATGCTAATTAACACCATATGCGCGGCAGTACCTAACCTACATGGATTCTTGCTTGAATGTGCAGCATTAGTAAAGGAGCCAAGCTGGTTCATTGAGCATTAGATCTTCAAGTCTTGCATCATTGACCGTGTCTATATATGTGTTTCTGGAACCCACCTCTTCATTCACCTGAGGAAGGAGCTACTCTCCGAAAGCTAGTGATTTGAAACAAACCTGTTGGACTTTAACTTGGTGTTGGAAGACTTCTTACTGTATTCTTTAGCATTGTCAGGGCTACCTACAGCCCCAGCACCCATGGCTCCATCCCACCGCTAGCCACGAACAGAGGTGCTCATCAAGGTCAAAGAGGCAATCAGCACCCACTGGAAGGAACACTTTGAAGCCCACCTCAACAGAGACTCTGGTGTGATTTTCAGCACTCGTTTGCCATCAGAGAAAACGCTGATGCAGTCAGAATATCCAAAGAGAATCGCATTTCCTGATTTTTCTTTTTCCCCCGTCCCTCGTCGGTACATGAGGTTCATGCCAACTAAGGGCGAGAACCTCATTTCAATGGATTTTGATAGATTTTAATGTCATCGTCCAGTGCATATCCCCAAATGATTCCCCTTCAATGAATATTTGTGACGTTGGCAAGGTTTACAACAGCTTTTTAAAAACTAGATTCAGTCAAGGGTATCCCTCCGGGGGTACAAAGCTAGGTATAGCCCCTGGCTGTCAATGATTCGGATGTGGGGATCAAATGTAAAATTTCCAAATTCGCAGATGACAATCTTTATTAGTGTCACAAGTAGGCTGTTGCTCGTTTTACTGGGGTGTATTAACAGGCCTCCGTTTAAAGGCCATGTGCTTAACCCTGCTATGGCTCTTTGTATATAATTATGCTCAGGAGTCGCCAGATGCCGTATTTAGACACCTCACAAGTATATCAAGGTCAGGTTCAAAGTAATAAATCTGTACACCGATTAGTAAGTCCAAACGATTGATATTTATTATGACAAATATAATAAATACACATGCATACGCTAAAGAGACTAACTTACTTCTAATACTAAACAACTAAAATACTTATCTAGACAGGAACAGTCAAGGTCAAGGAGCAAGGCCTTCGTCCCGTTCTTCGTCTGCAACTCTCAGGTACTTAAAGTTGTCAGGGTCTTACCAAAGTCTGGATCACGTAGCGATCGTTGTAGTGGCACTTACAGTTCGATGGCTGATGGCTCAACGGCTGGTGATGGAACTGGAGTCAGGATGCGACGTATCAGCAAAGCGAAGCCGGAGCGATGAAAAACATACCGAACCATGTGCGGGGTCTACTTTCATAGTCCCTAGAAGTCCGTGCCCCTTCGGGGCGGGCCTTTTACCTGCCCTGTATCGATTGGGCCTTTCCCAATCGATATCTTCCAAACCCCCCAATCTGAGGGTCGTTTCTCGATGGGTGGGCTGTCCCTATGGTTCTTTGTGTTGGATACAGTGGTGCCGTTCTGTCTGGGCGTCTACTCAAAAGTATCCGTTCATACTTAATGTTTCTATTGTGTGGGGTCTGGATCTGGATCACCTCATTACTATGTAGATCTTGTTGCCATTTACACCTTTGGCTGGGACTCTGCACCTGGCCACAAACTGGTTTCTGTATGTGCAGAATGCTAATTAGTCTTCTGCAAACTGCTTGTCCTTGCTAAGACTGGTTTTTCCCTGCAGCCTTAGCAGTTCTCCATTTTGTAGCCCAGTGTCCATCTTAGGTGGCTACAAGGCTTACATTAACACTGCAATGAATTTAACGTGAAAAGCCCCATTTCGCCACATTACGGCACAGAAGGAGAATTCAGAATGTCCAAATTACCTAACAGCACATCTTTCTGGACTTGTGGGAGGAAACCGGAGCATCCAGAGGAAACCAACACAGGCACGGGGAGAATGTGCAGACTCCACACAGACAGTGAACCAAGCAGGGAATTGAACCTGGAACCCTGGAGCTGCGAAGCAACAGTGCTAACCACTATGCTACCATAGCACCCATTAATCCTGATAAGCAGGAATGTGTGCTGTGAGGAAGATGTAAAGCAGCTAAACGAGGATTTGGACAGACTTGATGAGTGGCAAAGAACATGGCAGATGTAATATGTGGATAAATGTGAGGTATCTATTTTGGTAGAAGAAATTTGTGTGTTTTTCCTAAATGGTAAGAAATTAGGAAGTGTTGTTGCAGAAAGGGTCCATAGGTCACTGAAGGCTAACTTGCAACAGCAAGCTATTAGGAAGGCTAATGAAGTTTTTAGCTTTCATAGAATTATACAATCCCTGCAGTGCAGAAGGAGGCCATTTAGCCAATCGAGTCCGCACCTACCCTCCAAAAGAACACCCTACTTAGGCCCACCCCCCCCGCTCTATCCCTGTGAACACCCCACCTAACCTGCTCATCTTTAGATTGTGGGAGGAAACTGAAGCACCCGGAGGAAACCCATGAAGACACTGGGAGAATGTGCAAACTCCACACAGTCACCCACGGCCAGAATTGAACCTGGGTCTCTGGTACTGTGAAGCAGTGTTAACCACTGTGCCACCTTTCCCCCATTTATTGCAAGACGATTTGAGTACAGGAGAAACTAAGTCTTGCTTTAATTGTATGGAAGCTTCATTAGACTGCATCTGGAATACTCTGCAGTTTGATCACCTTATCTCAGAAATGATACAATTGCCATAGAGGGAGTTTTATTTTATTCTTTCATTGGACATGTATGTCGCTGGCTGTGCAAGCATTTATTGTCCATCCCTAATTGCCCTTGAGGGGCAGTTAAGAATAAACAACATTGCTGTGGGTCTGGAGTCACCAGGTAAGAATGGCAGATTTCCTTCCCTAAAGGACATTAGTGAACCAAATATGTTTTTACGACAATCGACAATGGTTTCATGGTCATCATTAGACTATTAATTCCCGATTTTATTGAATTCAAATTTCACCATCTGCAGTAGCGGGATTTGAACCTGGGTCCCCAGCGCATTACTCTGGGTGTCTGGTTAACTGATCCAGTGACAACATCACTACGCCACCATCTCCCCAGAGTGCAACAAAGGTTCACCAGACTTGAGCTGAGGTTGGCAGGACTGCCTTATGAAGAGGTTTGGGAAAACGGGTGCTGCATTCTCTAGAATGAGATGTTCATAGAATCCCTACAGTGTAAAAGGAGGCCATATGGCCCATCGAGTCTGCACTGACCCTCCGAAAGAGTACTCCACCTAAGCCCAATCTAATTACTGCATGCAGACACGGGGAGAAAGTGCAAACTACACAGGCAATCGCCCAAGACAGAATTGAACCCAGTCCCTGATGCTGAGGCAGCAATGCTAACCACTGTGCCACCGGTTATCTCATTGAAACATACAAAATACTTTAAGTAATAGACAAGATAGATGTAAGCCAGATGTTTCCCTTGGTTGGGGAGTCTAGAACCGGGGGCACAATTTCAAAATAAGGAAAATGGCACTTAGGACCGCGATGAGAAGTTCTTCACACAGAGGGTTGTAAATCTTTGGAATTCTCTGCTTCAGAGGGCCATGAAAGTGCAGTCATTAAGTATGCGCACGGTAGATAAATTTCTGATTAACTATAACGTAAAGAGTTATAGGGTATTGTGGGTAAAAGGAATTGAAGTGTTCGATCAGCTGTGATCATACTGAATGGTAGATCAGGCTCGATGGGCTGAATGGCCTACTCCTGTTCCTATGCATTACCTTGATCAACCTTTTAACTCTGTAACCTCATCAAAGAATTCAATCAATTTACTCAGATTGGTTTGGTTTTATCAGTACATTATGCACTTTTCAGTCAATACTTAATATTTAAAAAAACTGAATAAAAAGCAGCAAAATTTGGCTGCTTGAGGACCACCTTACTGTCTTTGTGGATTAAAACCACTCTCCTCTGTCCGTGTGCAGTTTGCATATTCTCCCCGTGTCTGTGTGGGTTTCACCCCCACAACCCAAAAAGATGTGAAGATTAGGTGGATTGGCCATGCTAAATTGCCTCTTAATTGGAAAAAAAAAGTAGGGTACTCCAAATTTATTTAAAAAAAAACACTCCCCTCCCCTGTCTCAAGAGGGAATAAAAATAACTTTCCAGATTAAAGATATACCAATGTATCTCCTGAAACTGATTCAAAAGGGTCATTTCAAATTGAATTGGACATTCAAACACCAAGACACTGGTTGTCTCAATGAATCCAATAACAAAATGTGGAATTAACATATTTTCTTTTCGAAAAAGGACTTTGAAGTTGTACAAGTACAAACCAGATGTACTAGCTGGCATCAACCTAGCACTGGAAATAACAATGGCAAACCCAGCCCTATCCATCCATACAAAGCCCTCCTTATTAACATCTGGGGGCTTGTGCCAAAATTGGGATAGCTGACTCACAGATTAGTCAAGCAAAAGCCTGACATATTTATGCTCATGGAATCATACGTTACAGGACACCACTATCACCATCCCTAGGTAGGTCCCAGCCCACTGACAGGACAGACCCAGTAGAGGCGGTGGCACAGTGGTATGCAGTCGAGAGAGAGTTGCCCTGGGAATCCTCAACATTGACTCTGGACCCCATGAAGTCTCATGACTTCAGGTCAAACATGGGCAAGGAAATCTCGTTGCTGATTACCACATACCATCCACCTTCAGCCGATGAATCAATACTTCATGTTGAACACCACTTGGAAGAAGCACTGAGGGTGGCAAGGGCGCAGAATGTACTCTTGATAGGGGACTTAATGTCCATCACCAAGAGTGGTTCGGTAGCACCACGACTACTGACTGAGCTGCCCGAATTTGAAAGGACATAGCTGCTAGACTGGGTCTGCGGCAGGAGGTGAGGGACCCAACAAGAGAGAAAAACATATTAGACCTCATCCTCACCAACCTACCTGCCGCAGATGCATCTGTCCATGACATTATGGGTAGGAGTGACCACCGCACAGTCCTTGTGGAGAGGAAAGTCTCGTCTTCACATTGAGGATACCATCCATTGTGTTGTGTGTCACTACCATCGTGCTAAATGGGACAGATTCAGAACAGATCTAGCTCCCCAAAACAGGGCATCCATGAGGCACTGTGGGCCATCAGCAGCAGCAGAATTGTACTCCATCACAATCTGTAACCTCATGACCTGGCATATCCCCCATTCTACCATTACCACCAATCCAGGGGATCAACTCTGATTCACTGAAGAATGCAGAAGGATATACCAGGAGCAATACCAGGCATACCAAAAAATGAGGTGTCAACCTGGTGAAGCTACAACACAGGACTACTTGCATGCTAAACAACATAAGCAGCAAGTGATAGACGAAGCTAAGCGATCCCACAACCAATGGATCAGATATAAGTTCCGTAGTCCTGCCACATCCAGTCGTGAATGTTGGTGGAAATTAACACACTGGAGGAGGAGACACCACAAATATCCTCATCCTCAATAATGGAAGAACCCAACGCATCAGTGCAAAAGACCAGGCTGAAGCATTCGAAGTAATCTTCAGGCAGAAGTGCCGAGTCTTTAGCCAATTCGATTCACTGCATGTGGTATCAAGAAATGACTGAAGGCATTGGATACTGCAAAGGCTATGAGCCCTGACATTCCAGCAATACTACTGAAGACTTTAGAATTTAGAACAGTACAGCACAGAACAGGCCCTTCAGCCCTCAATATTGTGCCGAGCAATGATCACCCTACTCAAACTCACGTATCTACCCTATACCCGTAACCCAACAACTCCCCCTTAACCTTACTTTTTAGGACACTACGGGCAATTTAGCATGGCCAATCCACCTAACCCCGCACATCTTTGGACTGTGGGAGGAAACCGGAGCACCCGGAGGAAACCCACGCACACACGGGGAGGACGTGCAGACTCCGCACAGGCAGTGACCCAGCCGGGAACCGAACCTGGGACCCTGGAGCTGTGAAGCATTGATGCTAACCACTATGCTACCATGCTGCCCCAACTTGTGCTCCAGAACCTGCTGCGGCCCTGACCAAGCTGTTCCAGTACAACTACAACACTGGTACCTACCCGACATTTTCCCATAACTGGGAAAATTTCCCAGTTATGACCTGTACACAAAAAACAGGACAAATCCAACCCGGCCAATTACTGCCCTATCAGTCGACTCTCAATCATCAGTAAAGTGATGGAAAGAATCATCAACAGTGCTATCAAGTGGCACTTATTTCGTAATAACCTCTCGCTGGCTCTCAGTTTGGATTCCGCCAGCGTCACTCTGCTCTTTACCTCATTACAGCCTTGGTTCAAAAATGGACAAAAGAGTTGAATTCCCAGAGGCGAGCTGAGACTGAATGCACTTGACACCAAGGCAGCATTGATCAAGTCTGGCATCAAGGACCCCTCGCAAAACTGGAGTCAATGAGAATCAAGGGGAAAACTCTCTTCTTAGCACAAAGGAAGATGGTTGTAGTTGTTGGAGGTCAGTCATCTCCTTCCCGGGAAATTACTGCATGTGTTTCTCTGGGTAGTGTCTTTGGCCCAACCATCTTCAACTGCTTCATCAAAGTAAGAAGTCTTACAACACCAGGTTAAAGTCCAACAGGTTTCATCAAAGACCTTCCTTCCAACATAAGGTCAGATGTGGGGATGTTCACATGTGGGGATGTTCACTCCTTTATACATGTTCAGCACAATTCGTGACTCCTCAGACACTGAAGCAGCCAATGTGCAAATGCAGCAAGACCTGGACAATATCCAGGCTTACGCTGACAAGTGGCAGGCAATGACCATCTCCTATAACAGAGAATCAAACCATCGCCCCATGACATTCAATGGCATTACCATCACTGAATCTCTGTCTTATCAACATCCTGGGGTTACCATTGACCAGACATTGAACTAGATTAGCCATATAAATACTGTGGCTACAAGAGCAGGTCAGAGGCTAGGAATCCTGCGGCAAGTAACTTACCTCCTGATTCCCTAAAGCTTGACCACCATCTACAAGGCAGAAGTCAGGACTGTGATGGAATACTTCCCACTTGTCTGGATGAGGGCAGCTCCAACAACATTCTAAGCTCAACACCATCCAGGACAAAGCACCCCACTTAATTGGCACCCCTTCCACAAAAATTCACTCCCTCCACTACTGACACACAGTAGCATGTGGGCAGCACGGTAGCATAGTGGTTAGCACTATGGCATTACAGTGTCAGGATCCCAGGTTCGATTCCTGGCTTGGGTCACTGTCTGTGCGGAGTCTGCACTTTTCCCGTGTCTGCATGGGTTTCCTCCGGGTGCTCCGGTTTCCTCCCACAAATCCCGAAAGATGTGCTATTAGGTAATTTGGACATTCTGAATTCTCCCTCTGTGTACCCGAACAGACGCTGGAATGTGGCAACTGGGGGCTTTTCACAGTAACTTCATTGCAGTGTTAATGTAAGTTTGTGACAATAAAGATTATAAAAAATATAATGTATACCATCTACGAAAAGCACTGCAGGAACTCGCCAAGGGTCCTTAAGCAGCACCTTCCAAACCCACAACCACTTTCATCTAGAAGGACAAGGGCAGTAGATACATGGGAACACCACCACTTAGAAGTTTCCCTCCAAGTCACTCACCATCCTCACTTGGAAATATTTTGCCGTTCCTTCACTGTCGCTGGGTCAAATTCCTGAAATTCCCTCAATAATAGCACCTACACTGCATGGACTGCAGTGGTTCAAGAAGGCAGCTCACCACCACCATCTCAAGGGCAATTAGTGATGGGCACCAAATGCCGGCCGAGCCAGCGATGCCCTCGTCCCATAAAAATCAATGAAAAAAAAGTCATATGCTGCCATTTTCTTGTCAATTTTAAAATTTCAGTAAAAAATCTCTTGCGGACAGTGTTCAGCAAAGCCAGCCATGCAACCAAAGTAATAGACATCAATACCTTGAAAGTGGGAGAAGGAGACCTTCCAGCCTGTTATAACTTTTGAGTTCACCTGAGAACCAACCTTCTGGAAGTGCAACTCCAAGAAGCCTTGCAACTTACTGAGAATCTTCTGTTTACAAGACATTCTCCTCACTTTAAGCATCTAATTCATCCAAGAGATTATAGGCCTGCCATAAAGGTGACCAAGATAATCATGTCATATTCATATTGTTTTATCTTCGATTGTATATAATCTTGGTGTGAATGAAATGTATTTTGAACAACTGGGGTAAGTGAGTGATAATAAATAACCTTTATCTTAATATTCACAAAAAGCTTGCTGTTGGAATCTTTTAATTGGAACAATCGCTCTGAGGGTAAGAAAACACAACCCTCATAAATACAAACATACTAATCAAGGGCAGTAAGAAGGAACATTAATTCTCTCCATGACATTGAGATGTGAGCATTACTGGCAAGACCTGTATTTGTTGAGCATCCCTAATTGCCCTTGAGAAGGTGCTGATGAGCTGCTGCCTAGCACTTCTGCTGTAGGTACATTTGCAGTGTTGTTAAGGAGGGAGTTCCTAGTTTTTTTATTAAGGAATTTTAAGCTATACAAGACAAAGGCAATTGTGAACAAGTATTGAAAAATAACAGGAATAAAATAGTGAAACAAAAAAAAAGGAAAAATTGTATATACATTGGTTGTTTTTAGCTATTTACATCGGTTGTGTATTCTTGTTTTGCGTTTTCCAGTGAGTGCTTATTCCCAACCGGATCCTCCCCTTCTAGACATCTTTCCTCATCAGCTCCTGTATTTTGCTCCTGTGATTGGCCATGTATTTTGTTGTTTACAGATCTTGTTTGGGCACTATGTTTCATTGTTCTCTCCCCACCCTCCCCCTACCCCTTTCATTGGTGTATGTTATTGTGTTGTGGCTTTCAGTTCCCTCTGGTTTACTGGCTGTTGGCTGCAACAGGTCTTGGAACAACTGAGTGAATGGCTCCCACGTTTTGTGGAAGCCTTCTTCCGACCCACGGATGGCGAATTTGATTTTCTCCATCTGGAGAAATTCCAATAGGTCGGACAGCCATTCTGTAGCTTTGGGTGGTGCTGCCGATCGGCAGCTGATCAGGATTGTCCGACAGGCGATTAGGGAGGCAAAGGCAAGGGCGTCGGTCCTCCTCCCCATGAATAGATCTGGCTGTTCTGAGACCTCGAAGATTGCCACGTGGGCGCAGCTCCACCCTCATCCCCACCACCTTGGCTGTCCAGAACCTGCTGAGTCTTGGGGAAGACCAGAACATGGCGTCGTTGGCCGGGCCTCATTGGTTCCATTCGCATTTATCCTCCACCTCCAGGAAGAAACTGCTCAATTGAGTTCTAGTTACGTGGGATCTGTGAACCACTTTCAGCTGCATGAGGCTTAGCTTTGCACATGAGGAGGTAGAGTTGACCCAATGCAGTACGTTCCTCCAGATTCCCCACTCTATTTTAAACCCCAAGTACTTTCCCATTTTTCTCTTGACTCGTCCAATTATGTGTTTGCCTTTCCCAGTAGTCACCCATACAGGTCACCGCAGTTCTTCTTCCCTAAGATGTCCATGTCCAGTGAATCCTCTAGCAATGACTTATGGTGGACGTGGGTATATCCTTGTTTCCCTATGTAAGAGGTTTTTGACCTGCATATATCTTAGTTTGTTTCCCCCTGTCAGCTGGAACTTCTCTGTTAGTTCCTTGAATGTTGTCAGTCTGTTGCCAGTGTGGAAGTCCTAACTGTCAGTGTCCCTCCATCCTGTCTCTACCTTTTGAAGGTGACATCCATTGTCGTAGGCGTGAACCTGTGGTTATTGCTGATGGGGGCCTTAATGGACTTTTTGGTTAGCCCGAAGTGCTGTTGCAATTGATTCCATAACTGGAGTGTTGCTATCACCACTGGGCTTGTTGTGTATTTGTTCGGTGGTGATGAGAGTGCCGCTGTGGCCAGTGCCCATACAGGAGCTCTCCTCCATATGTGCCCACTCGACTTCTGGTTCTCTTATCCACCCCTTTACTCTTGGCTGCGGTTGCTGCCCAGTGGTAATTTTGCAGGTTTGGAAAGGCTAGGCCCCACCTCCCATGGTTCTCGCTCTGTGCAGCACCCTTTTTGGGATCCTTGCATTTTTCCCCATCCCCACACAAACACCATGATCAATTTTTCTAATGAGTTGAACAAGGCCTTGGGGATGTAGATTGGAATGGATCTGAACAGGAAGAGGAACCTGGGCAGTACGTTCATCTTGACCATCTGCACTCTCCCTGCAATGAGTCAAAGGGCTGTTTCTGTGCTGTCGATCTCTATGACTACATGATTAAGAGATTTGGAGGAAGAATACATTCTGATCTTGTGACACGATCCCAATCTGCATATAAAAGCTGTAAATAAAGAGTAATAGTTTTAACAAACTAGTATGCAGCAGCTTACTTTGGGAGTCAAGCCCCAAAGAACCCAGTCTCAATCCCAAATGCACAAGAAAACAGATTACAACAATTGGCAGATAGTATGAAGGTACAGAATTTGTTTAATGTCTTCAGGCTTCCAAATCTTGACCTGGATAAAACAGTGGCTCAGTGATGCACCATCAATTGGACTCGAGGCGAAGATGTGATCCAAACAAAAGGCTTTAATACACAAGATGTGTGCCCGGCAGCAGACGTACAGAAGAAATGGCTGACTGCCGGGGTACACGGGTTCTTGTATCCCGCCCTGTAGGCGGAGCTACCTACTTCTCAGCCAATCAGCTGAGAGGCTTTTGACTTACCTGGGCCAATGGGCAGCGAGTCCTCTGCACCAATGGCAGCTCACCTCTGAAGGTACCGTAATCCCCCTAGTCATACTACCACATTCACCCCTTGCTTGTTGAAAAGGAAGCTGTGGGGGGGGGGGGGGGGGGCGGGGGGCGGTGGTAGTGTCCCGTGAGTACGTGAGACTGGTAGTATGACTAGAGATGATTACGCCCACTAGCCCTTAGCTAATATTCAAGAGGAGAACAGAACAATAACTATGTACAGTGTGCAATAATCAGGGGGGGGAAATGGGTGAACTGTTAAAGAACAAAAAATCACAAGAGTCCATCCGCAGCCAGAAGTCCACCCGTAGGTCACATTGATTCAATCAGTCGAGTGGGCGCCCTCGATGTCCTGCTTGACCTGCGTAAAGGTGCCGGTGACATCGGAGCGGTGGTCGTCCGTGACTCTGGGAGTGATGATCTTGCTTCTCTGTCCGTACCCCTAGTTGGAGCTAGCGGGGGTCCCTGTCCGCTGAGCTGTGGGTGCGTCGTTGCTGGGGGCAGTGGATGTCGGGGGGGGGGGCCAAGATCCGGCGGGTGCCAGGTCCCGGAGGGAGACCGTGTCCTGTTGGCCGTCGAGATACTCCACATATACGCGTACTGCGGGTTCGCGTGTAGTAGCTGGACTCTTTTGACCAACGGTCCGACTTGTGCACCCGCATGTGTTTCCGGAGCAGAATGGGCCCTGGGGTAGCCAGCCAGGTCGGGAGCGGGGTCCCTGAGGAAGACTTCCTGGGAAAAACAAGAAGATGTTGGTGGGGCGTTTGGTTAGTGGTGGTACAGAGAAGTGACCAGATGGTGTGGAGGGTGTCTGGGAGGACCTCTTGCCAGCGGGTGACTGGGAGATTTCTGGACTGTAGGGCCAGCAGGACGGTCTTCCAGACCGTACCGTTCTCTCTCTCGACCTGCCCGTTACCCCGGGGGTTGTAACTGGTCGTCCTGCTGGAGGCGATGCCCCTGGTGAGCAGGAATTGACGCAGCTCGTCGCTCATAAAGGAGGACCCCCGATTGCTATGAATGTATGCGGGGTAACCGAACAGGGAGAAGATGGTATGCAGGGCTTTGATGACGGTAGTTGTGGTCATGTGGGCAGGGGATGGCAAGCGGGAAGCGGGAGTACTCGTCAATCACATTGAGGAAGTACGTGTTGCGGTTGTTGGAGGGGAGGGGACCCTTGAAGTCCTTGCTGAGACGTTCAAAGGGGCGGGAAAACTTTATCAGGTGCGCTCGTTCAGGGCGGTAGAGGTGCGGCTTGCACTCCGCGCAGATGTGGCAGTCCCTAATGACTGTCCTGACCTCCTCGATGGAGTAGGGCAGGTTGCGGGTCTTAATGAAATGGAAAAAGTGGGTGGCAGAGGTCCGTGTGGAGGGTTTGGAGGTGGTCCACTTGTGCGTTGGCACAGGTGCCGCGGACAGGGCATCGGGAGGCTCATTTAGCTTCCCAGGACGATACAAGATGTCGTAGTTGTACGTGGACAACTCAATCCTCCACCGCAACATTTTATCGTTCTTTATCTTGCCCCTCTGTGCATTATCGAACATGAACGCCACTGACCGTTGGTCTGTGAAGAGGGTAAACCTCCTTCCGGCCAGATAATGCCTTCAATGTCGCACAGCTTCAACTATGGCCTGTGCTTCCTTCTCGACCGAGGAATGTCGGATTTCGGAAGCATGGAGGGTCCGGGAGAAGAAGGCCACGGGTCTGCCCGCTTGGTTGAGGGTGGCTGCCAGAGCAACATCAGACGCGTCGCTCTCGACCTGAAAGGGGAGGCACTCGTCGATAGCGCGCATCGTGGCCTTTGCAATGCCTGCTTTGATGCGGCTAAAGGCCTGGTGGGCCTCCATCGACAGGGGGAACATGGTGGACTGGATGAGGGGACGGGCTTTGTCTGCGTAATTGGGGACTCATTGTGCGTAATATGAAAAAAAGCCCAAACAGCGCTTGAGGGCTTTGAGGGAGTGGGGGAGGGGAAGCTCCATCAGGGGGCGCATGCGTTCGGGGTCGGGGCCTGTCACTCCGTTACGCACTACGTAGCCGAGGATGGCTAGACGGTCGGTGCTGAACACGCACTTAGCCTTATTGTAGGTCAGGTTAAGGAGTTTTGCGGTACCAAGGAATTTGCGGAGGTTGGCGTCGTGGTCCTGTTGGTCGTGGCCGCAGATGGTGACATTGTCGAGATACGGGAAGGTTGCCAGTAAACCGTGTTTGTCAACCATTCGGTCCATCTCCCTTTGGAAGACCAAGACCCTGTTCGTGACACCGAAAGGAACCCTTAAAAAGTGGTAGAGTCGCCCATCCGCTTCGAACACAGTGTACTTTCGGTCACTCTTGCGGATGGGGAGCTGGTGGTAGGCGGACTTAAGATCCACCGTGGAAAAAACCTTGTACTGCGCGATCCTGTTAACCAGGTCGGAGATACGTGGGAGAAGATACGCATCCAGCTGCGTAAATCGGTTGATGGTCTGACTGGAGTCTATGACCATCCGATTTTTCTCCCCGGTCTTAACCACCAGCACTTGTGCTTGCCAGGGGCTGTTGCTAGCCTCGATGACCCCTTCCTTCAGAAACCTTTGGACTTCAGACCTGATGAAGGTCCGGTCCTGGGCACTGTACCATCTGCTCCTGGTGGCGACGGGTTTGCAATCCGGGGTGAGGTTTGCAAACAAGGATGGGGGATCGACCTTGAGGGACGCAAGGCTGCAGACAGTAAGGGGGGCATAGGGCCGCCGAATTTGAAAGTTAAGCTCTGGAGGTTGCACTGGAAATCTAAACCCAGGAGTGCTGCCGTGCAGAGGTGGGGAAGGACGAAGAGCTTATAATTTTTAAACACCCTCCCCTGGACCGTGAGGTCCGCTATGCAGCACCCTGTGATCTGGACCGAGTGCGAACCGGAGGCCAGAGCGATTCTTTGTTTAACCGGATAAACGGGAAGTGCGCAGCGTCTTACTGTGGCGGGGTGGATGAAACTTTCCGTGCTCCCGGAGTCCAACAGGCAGCTCGTCTCGTGACCGTTGAGGGAAATCTTTGTGGTCGCCGTGGAACACGTGCGGGGCCGTGACTGATCCAACGTCACTGAGGCGAGTCGTGGCAGGAACTCCGAGTCATCATCCGGCAGCGAGTGGTCACTTGTGGGGTCCTCGGTGCCGACCCAAGATGGCGGCACCTGTCGGCCGCACATGGTGGGGGGGTGAACAAAATGGTGGCGCACTGGGATCGCACGTGGAGTCGGGGCCACAAAATGGCGGCGCCCAGGGATCGCACGTGGCGTCGGGGGCCCAAAATGGCGGCGCCCGGTGATCACTTGTGGGGGTGGGGGCAGCAAGGTCCGCGGGGCGCGTGAGGAGCGTGCGCGGTGAGGGGACCCGCGGTCGCTGATCGGGACTGCAGCGACCGCCTTGGAATGGCATACAGTCGCGTAGTGGCCCTTTTTGCCGCAGCCTTTACAGGTTGCGGCGCGGGCCGGGCAGCGCTCGCGGGGGTGCTTGGCCTGGCCGCAAAAGTAGCAGCGGGGCCCCGTGGGTCTATCGGGGCGCTCTGCGGCGCAGGCCTGGGGAGAGTCAGAGTCTGCGGAGGTGAGGGGGGGGGTCGCGTTCCGTGCCGCCCAGGGGGCCGCCACGCGGTCGGGAGCGTGCGCGTGGGCGTTGCGGTTGGCGATATCGAGAGAAGAGGTGAGGGCCCGTGCCTCAGCGAGGCTTAAAGTTTCCTTCTCCAAGTGTCTCTGGCGGATCTAGGTAGATTGAATACCCGCCATGAAAGCGTCTTGAATTAAACGTTTGGTGTGCTGGGCCGCAGAAACATGTGGACAGGCGCAGTTCCTCCCCAGAACAAGGAGGGTCTGGCAGAATTCATCTAAGGACTCACCGGGGAATTGCTGTCTTGTGGCCAGCAAGTGCCGTGCGTAGACCTGATTCACCGGCCGGATGAAATGTCCTTTTAGTAAGTCCATAGCTGCGTCATAGTCTGTCGTGTCATCTATGAGCGTGTACACGGCGGTGCCCACGCACGAGTGGAGGATATGAAGTTTTTGTTCCCTCGCCGGGCGGTTTTCGGCTGTGCTTAAATAACTGTTAAAACACACCAGCCAGTGTTTAAATGTAGCTGTTGCATTTGTTGCGTGCGGGCGAGTCGAAGGCACTCCGGCTTGATACGAAGCTCCATCTTTTAAAAACTTGTGTATTAAATTGATGCACCATCAATTGGACACAAGGCGAAGATGCGATCCAAACCAAAGGCTTTAATATACAAGATGTGTGCCCGGCAGCAGACGTACAGAAGAAATGGCTGACTGCCGGGGAACACGGGTTCTTATATCCCGCCCTGTAGGCGGAGCTACCTACCTCTCAGCCAATCGGCTGAGAGGCACATGACTTACCTGGGCCAATGGGCAGCGAGTCCTCTGCACCAATGGCAGCTCACCTCTGAAGGTACCGTAAACCCCTAGTCATACTACCACACTCAGACACAATCTGATACATTTAGTCCTCTTTTTAAGCGTAGTCGCCATTATTGCGGCCTATGGATTTTCGGCGGGAGCAGGGGCCTGTCGGGAAGGTGAGTGTATGCCTTTAAATTCGCTTACTTTTCAGCAGGAGCGGCCTCCGGATTTTCGGCGGGAGCAGGGGCCTGTCGGGATGGTAAGTGTGTGCCTTAAGTTCGTTTACTTTTCAGCGGGAATGGCCTCCGGATTTTCGGCGGGAGCAGGGGCCTGTCGGGAGGGTGAGTGTGTGCCTATAAATTCGCTTATTTATTAGCGGGAGCGGCCTCTGGATTTTCGGCGGGAGTTGGGGCCTGTCGGGAAGGTGAGTGTGAGCCTTTAAATTCGCTTACTTTTCAGTGGGAGCGGCCTCCGGATTTTCGGCGGGAGCAGGGGCCTGTTTCTGCTCCTCCTGCAGAATGTTTGAGGTGAGGGACGCCGTCTGTGTCCCTGCTGATTTCATCTGTGGGAAGTGCACCCAACTTCAGCTCCTCAAAACCCATGTTAGAGAACTGGAGCTGGAGCTGGATGAACTTCGGATCATTTGGGAGGCAGAAATGGTCACAGATAGAAGCTTCAGGGAGGTAGCTACACCAAAAAATAAAGATAGATGGGTGACGGTGAGAGGGGCTGGGGGGAAGCAGTCAGGACAGGCATCCCCTGTGGTCATTCCCCTTAGTAACAGGTATACCGCTTTGGATACTGTTGGGGGGACGACTTACCAGGGGTCAGCCATGGGGTACAGGTCTCTGGCACAGAGTCTGTCCCTGTTGCTCAGAAGGGAAGGGGGGAGTGGAGAAGAACATTAGTCATTGGAGACTCCATAGTTAGGGGGATAGATAGGAGATTCTGTGGGAACGAGAGAGACTCGCGGTTGGTGTGTTGCCTCCCAGGTGCCAGGGTCTGCGATGTCTCGGATCGTGTTTTCGGGATCCTTAAGGGGGAGGGGGGGCAGCCCCAAGTCGTGGTCCACATAGGTACCAACGACATAGGTAGGAAAAGGGATAGGGATGTAAGGCAGGAATTTAGGGAGCTAGGGTGGAACCTTAGATCCAGGACAAACAGAGTTATTATCTCTGGGTTGTTACCTGTGCCACATGCTAGCGAGTCGAGGAATAGGGAGAGAGAGCAGTTGAACACGTGGCTGCAGGGATGGTGCAGGAGGGAGGGTTTCAGATTCCTGGACAATTGGGACTCATTCTGGGGTAGGTGGGACCTCTACAAACGGGATGGTCTACACCTGGACCAGAGGGGTACTAATATCCTGGGGGGGAAGTTTTCTAATGCTCTTAGGGAGGGTTTAAACTAGTTCAGCAGGGGATTGGGAACCTGAATTGTAGCTCCAGTACACAAGGGGCGCGATTCTCCGCACTCACGACGGGTCGGAGAATAGCGGGCGTCGCAATTTTTTACGGCGACGCTGGTCCGACGCCCTCCCGCTATTCTCCGAACCCCGCACAAACTCCGAGTCGCCATTCCCGCCAAATGCCTCCATTACGCCCCCGACACGACCAGAGTCGCTACAAATTGCCCCCCCCGCTATTCACTGGCCCGGATGGGCCGAAGTCCCGACGTCATCACGCACTGTTTACACGGCGTGAAACACACCTGCTTTTTAAGTTCATCAACCAGTCGTGCTGGCTGACGACTGCTTCCAGGAGGTTAGCGCACCGCTCAGCGCACCGCTCGAGTCTGGCCACAACGGGGAAGGCATCCCTGAGAACGGGAGGGGGGATTCCAGAGCGGGGGGGAGTGGGGGAGATGGAGGGGGGAGTGGGGGAGTGCGGGGAGTGGAGACGATGGGGCAGGGGGAGTGGGAGAGACGGAGAGGGCAGTGGGGGAGACGAAGGGGGGGGAGTGGAGGAGACGATTGGGGGGGGGAGTGGGGGAGACGGAGAGGGCACTGGGGGAGACGGAGTGGGGGAGACGGGGGGAGACAGAGGGGGGGAGTGGGGGAGACGGAGGGGGGGAGTGGGGGAGATGAAGGGGGGGAGTGGGGGAGATGAAGGGGGGGAGTGGGGGAGATAGAGGGGGGAGTGGAGGAGACGGAGGGGGAGTGGGGGAGACGGAGGGGGGAGACGGAGGGGGGGAGGGTGGGGAGTGGGGGAGACGGAGGTGGGGGAGTGGGGGAGACGGAGGGGGGAGACGGAGGGGGGGAGGGTGGGGAGTGGGGGAGACGGAGGGGGGAGAGTGGGGGAGACGGAGGGGGGAGAGTGGGGGAGACGGAGGGGGGAGAGTGGGGGAGAGTGGGGGAGACGGAGGGGGGAGAGTGGGGGAGACGGAGGGGGGAGAGTGGGGGAGACGGAGGGGGAGAGTGGGGGAGACGGAGGGGGGGAGTGGGGGAGACGGAGTGGGGGAGACGGAGGGGGGGGAGTGGGGGAGATGGAGGGGGGGGAGTGGGGGGGACGGAGGGGGGAGTGGGGGAGATGGAGGGGGCAGGG